>NW_027314074.1:0-17793 GCF_040954645.1 Diabrotica undecimpunctata
CGCGCTATCTCAGAGTGATTAAACGCAATTTCCGAAAATTAAAATGTTTTTAAAATTGGGATTTCGCGCTAATGATATTTTAAATCGCCGTGACGTAGAAAGAAAATTCAAAATGTTCACACAATGTAAACACAAAATTACCAGGGAAACCAAGGTATTAATAATTTATTATCCTCGTAATTTGATAATTAACCATAAAATAGTAAATATACTATTGACTGAAAAATGAATATTTCTATGATATCGAGCTTAAAGAATAAATATCAGTACAGAAATTACAAACCAAACAAGCAAAAGTATTTTATATACCTAAGACCAAAAATAATTTAATGAATACAGACAAGTTGAAACATTAGTGCGAGGAAGTTCAATTATTACACACTTGTCGTAAGAGATGCGCAAAAAAAAGTATTACGTAAAATTTGGATCATAGATAAAAAACATACTTTAAAAATATTATCAAATATAGAAAACCACCCAAACTGACAGGGTGAAATAAATTTTTTTTAAGTTAATTAAAGTTTTATTTTAGTGAACGAATGAACTTTGTTATATTTTTATATTTTGGACTCGTCTCGATGTTCTCATTTTTGCAATATAAGATTTTGCAATATTAACGAATTAGTTTAACCCTGTGTTGTAAACCTATGGTTCTCTGAGCTCCGAAATTGGCCGAAAACTGCCGATCCGTTTCGATCCAAAGAAGGTGTATCGCAGTAGTTTCTTAGAATGACGCGTAGTTTATCTTTTCATTATTCTTTTTATTTAAATAGTAATTACTTTAAAATCCCACAAGAAAATAGCTTCAGAATAATATTACAGAGATGTGACAAAGTGGGTGCATTTCTGCATTTTCCCCCTGTTATTTTTCTATTATAAAATGCTTACACAGTTCTCTTTTTTGGCGTTTGTTTTAGTAAAATAACGTAAGTCTTTATTACAGCATATTTTTCATGGCGATGGTAGATTATGGAAGAAGACAGGAAAGAATTTAAATGCAATGGAATGAGTGAAAGGATAAATCTGACAATCAACAAATATAAGAAATGACGATGACGAAAGCCTTGTTTTTGACAAAATTAAAAGCACAAGACCACAATACTGATACTGAGGAAGAATTACATCATACAGAATTCCCCACTTTCTCTTCAAAGATAATATTATCAGATGGAATAAGCATGTTTCCTTTTAAACAGCTGTACGTACCTGTGCCCAAAATCTTGTAACGCGAGTGCCTTATGTGAGGGGAGTTACAAAAAAAAACAGAAGAACTTGAAATTTGTAGTTTATTTTTTATGTCGGATTTATTGGAAAATATCGTAGAAAATACCAATAAATATATTTTACTAAACGAGTAGGTGGCAGATCTTTAAAACAGCTCGCCCTAAAGACATAACTGAGCTAAAGGCATTTCTTGGATTATTGCACATATCAGCTTGCGATCAAGCGTAACCACCAACACGCTACTGACCTTTGAGATGTCAATGAAGATAGACCGGTTAACTATGTCCCTAGAAAAGTTGTAGATTTCTATAAAGAAATTTGCATTTGATGATAAAACTACTCAGATGAGCGAAAAAGTGTGAGAAACTAGCAGCAATACGAGAATTTTTTAAGCGGAGCTTCTATACTGAAATTGTATTACTTTTTTCTTTACGAAACTAGCGCCACTAAATAGTGCCGTCAGGAAACTAGTCCCACAAGATGTTGTCGTCACGAAACTAGCACCACAAGATGGCGTCGTGACGGGTTAGCGTCATAAAATAGCTGTTCTTCACATTGATTCACTACTCTCGATCAATCCATTTCTAGTCATCATTTATATTTACTCTAAGCAGGTTTAAATGGAAAACTGCATGAAAGCTAAATTACAAAAAATTAAAAGAATATTTGTTAATAAACGATTCGATTTGCAGCGATTGTCAAAATTTAAAAGCCAAAATGTCCATTCCCTTAATAACAATATTTAATAATGTGTTTAAATGTTTGACACACTGCTCGTTTTAAAATAATTTCATATAAATACAATTATTATTTTTTTTATTACAATTTTTACAATCAGAGGAATTTTTCTGTATTTCTGAATTTTTTTTAAATAAACATACAATGATCCATACAATTTTTAATAAATTACAATTTTTTTCCCCTACGCTGAGACATAACTCGATTCAATATCTCGGAAGTTTACATCTTCCTTTTTATTTTTTAATTCTTTAACATTTTTTTTTCTGCTATAATACAATATTTACTTAAAATGTAAGGGTGTGTTTTGAAGCTACAATTTATATTTACAGTTTTTGATATGTTCGTAAATAGTTTTTAATATATTGATATCTCTAGAGAAAATCAAATTTTTAAGTAGACGGGAAGTGGAATTTCTCATATGATAAGATTATCATAAAATTTGTTTATGTTTACTGATTTCGTGGGAACATTCAAGGAAATAACTCTTATGAAATGGCGATTTGGTAGAGTATGAAACCATATTTTTATGGGTATTTCAGGCTGCATTAGTTTGGAATTATTTCCAGTTCTCGTGTTTCGATATGTTTGCCATTTTTCTTTTTTATGCCGTTTACTATTTATATCAAGGTCTAAAAAGGGGAGTAAGTTCAAGAGAGCTTCTCCGCCCATCTCTAGGGCAGATTTGGCTAGGTTATCTGCTATTTCATTGCCCCTTATTGCTCGCGTGTCCCTTTATCCATGACATAATAATGTTCTTCCTAAATTTGTAATTTTATTGTAAATAGTAATAATTTTAAGTTCTATATGATTAAGTTGTTTGGACCTATGTACGTCTCTTAGTCTGTCGAGGACACTCTTACTGTCTGTAAATATTATGCAGCTGTAGGGTTCGTTACTATATATCTATATATATAAAGAAAGTCGTGTTAGTTACACACTTACATAACTCAAGAACGGCAGAACAGACTTGGCTGAAAATTGGTAGGGAGGTAGCTTAGAGCCAGGAGACGGACATAGAGTACTTTTTATCCCGTTCGACAGCGTTCCCGTGTGACTTGACATGAAACGTCAGTCACTATAAAACGTGGTATAACAAAAAGAATCAGACTGGAATAACAAAACGCAAATGACAGCTATGTAATTGACGTAAAATGACAGCTATGTAATGACGTATGGATGACAATTTGATATTTGTAAGAAATCAATATTAAAACTATTTCTATTAAATAAATAATTAACAAGTGGATTGAAGTGAAGTGAAGTTTAATTAATAATGCCGGGACCAAGACGATCGAATCTTTCCCGACAAAGCCGTAATGCAAGAAGAATACAAAATACTGCAAATGAAAGGACTGAAGAAGAACAAGAAATTGCACGTGAACAGCGCCGCGATAGTATGGCTCGACTTCGTGCTTCTCAATCACGAGAGCAAAGTGAAGCAGCCCGTGAAACAGCTCGGTTGGCAATGCAGAATCGTCGAGCGAACAACAGAAGGCAACAAATAGATAATTTGCGACGCAGAACAAGATATTTAGCTGATTTGAATCGAGCAGCGTTTCGATACGATTGCAGCAATGATTACAGCTTGCATCCTAGCGTTTGCATTGGGCAAATGGACGTTGTTTGCGAGTATTGTGGTGCATTAAAGTTTTCCGGAGAAACGCCTGGATTATGCTGCCTTAATGGTAAAGTGAAATTTCCAGTGTTGACTCCGCCACATGAGCCATTGTATTCATTGCTTTGTGGCGAAACACAAGAATCACGGCATTTTCTTGCAAATACTCGAAAATACAATAGTTTGTTTCCAAATGACGTCATTTGGGCAGACTTATTACATAGAATGTAGTTAAAAAATAACTTACTTTATCTATTGGTATGTATTATATTTGCTAATACTGAACTCTACTCTCCCACAGAAAAAGTGTTTATAACCCAGTTAATACTGTCTGGTTTTTATTTTGTAGATACAAGGACAGATTCACCATCGAATTGGATCATTACTACCTTTCGAAGATACACAGAATAAATTTTTACAAATATATTTCATGGGCAACATGGAAGAACAACTTGATCGACGCCTAGGGATCAATGCAGGAATGAAGCGAGCAATTATTCAAGACCTGCAGTGTCTGCTTCATGAACATCATGCGTTGGTCTGGTAGTTTAAGAGTGCTTTAGAGCGCATGCCAAATGATGACTATAAAGTTGTCATCAAAGCAGATAAACGACCATTTGGAACACACGAACGCACATTTAATGCTCCAACAGTAGACGAAGTTGCCATCCTGATTGTTGGTGAACAATTGAAAAAAGATATTGTGCTTACACGTCGCGATACTGGGCAACTGCAACAAATATCTGAAAACTCATCAATCATATGACGCATTGCAATACCCACTGATGTTTTGGCAAGGAGAAGATGGATATTATTTTAATATTAAAATGATAAATCCATTGATTTGTAAAGTATTAGTATCTTAATAATGGTTAATGTCTGTATAATTTGTCTTTGAAAGGTTAATTATCAAATTTTTAATTTCAGGTTAAGAAACTACAAAGAAAGTTAAGCTCAATGAATTATTATGCATATCGTTTGATGATTCGTCAAAATGCTGACAACTATTTGCTGCGGTTTTCGTCGATTGTTCAGCAGTATTGCGTTGACATGTATGTAAAAATAGAAACGGAACGTTTAACATTCATTAGGTTGAACCAAGCCAAACTGCGTTCTGAGGAGTACATCCATTTACGTGATGCAGTTAGTACTGAAGGAAATGCAGCTAATATTGGTCGATTAACTATTCTGCCGGCGACGTACATTGGGTAGCCCACGTCATATGCATGAATATGCACAAGATGCAATGACATATGTTCGTCATTACGGCCGGCCAGATCTCTTTATTACTTTTACCTGTAATCCAAAATGGATAGAAATTACTTAATTGCTGCTTCCCGGACAAACATCAAATGATAGACACGACATCACAGCACGTATATTTAGGCAAAAAATTCGGTCCCTGATGAACTTTATTGTTAAACAACGCGTCTTTGGAGATACTCGATGCTGGATGTATTCAATCGAATGGCAAAAGCGAGGCCTGCCGCACGCACACATTCTTATTTGGTTAGTGGAAAGAATTCAGCCTGACCAAATAGATGATATCATATGTGCCGAGATTCCTGATCATGAAGTCGATCCAGACCTACATGATGTTGTTACTAATAATATGATTCATGGACCGTGTGGCGCCATCAATCCCCAATCACCTTGCATGGTCGATGGAAAGTGCTCTAAACGATATCCACGGAAATTAACGGCGGAGACTGTCACTGGCAACGATGGGTATCCGCTGTATCGGCGTCGATCACCAGATGACAACGGTCGAACTGTCACAACGAAAGTGAAAAGAATGGATTTCGTTGTCGACAACAGTTGGATTGTTCCATATTTGCCACTTATTCTAAAACGTTCAAGACACATTGCAACGTTGAATACTGCAATTCAGTTATAAGTCCATAAAATATATTTGCAAATATGTCACGAAAGGCAGTGATATGGCGGTTTTTGGATTTCAATCCTCAAATACCAACGATGAAAATTTCACGCTATCAAGTTGGTTGTTATGTGAACTGTAATGAAGCGATTTGGCGTATATTCGCATTTCCAATTCACGAACGTCATCCTACTGTTATACATTTGGCGGTGCATCTGGAGAATGGTCACGAGTATATTTTACGGCTTCGAATGCTACGCAACGTGCTAAAACACCTCCAGCAACTACATTGACCAGTTTTTTTGCAATCTGCCAAAGCGATCAGTTTGCACGAACTTTGCTTTACTCGGAGATGCCACGTTATTATACTTGAAATGCTTCATCCAAGAATTTTCAAAGACGGAAGCAAGGTGATACGGTTCCTGGGTATCCAGATGTGCGTTCTACTAATGCTCTTGGTCGTATGTATACAGTTCATCCAAAGAATGATGAATGTTACTATTTGCGGTTGTTGCTGGTAAATGTGCGTGGGCCAACTTCATTTGAGACACTACGAACTGTTTAATGGTGTAATATTCCCAACATATCGTGCTGCATGTGAAGAATTGAACTTATTAGAAAACGATACCCATTGGGATAACGACAATCGCTGAAGCCATTATCTCTGCATCTCCAAGTCAGATACGCACATTATTCGCTATCATATTTCGACATATTTTCCATCAAACCCATGTAACCTGTGGCACAAATACAAGGATAGTATGTCAGAAGATATTTTACATCAAAGTCGTGTCAGTTCCAGAAATCACGATATTGAGATGAATGAGGAGATACATAATCGTGCTTTACTCTTGATCGAAGATATGTGTTACCTCATGCGCGGTAATTTATTAATCAGGTTAGGAATGCCAGCGCCAAATCGTGAAATGAATGACGCATTTAATCGAGAATTGGAACGGGAACGTGAATATGATCACCAGGAATTAGATTTAGTAGTTCAAAGGAATGTACACCCTGTTAAATTACCAACAAAAGAAAGTTTATGATACTTTAATGAAGGCAATCGCTGATGAAAATGGTGGTTTATATTTCCTAGATGCCCCTGGTGGAACTGGCAAGACATTCCTTATGTCATTAGTTTTAGCAACTGTTCGGGCGAGATCCAACATAACGGTTGCAGTTGCTTCTTCTGGAATAGCAGCCCACATTGTTTAGAAGGATGCCGTACGGCTCATTCAGCATTCAAATTACCGTTAAATCTTCAAACTATTAAAGAACCAACGTGTAATATTGCAAAACACTCAGCAATGGCCAAAGTTTTAGCGGCATCGAAAATCATCATCTGGGACGAATGCACAATGGCGCATAAACGTTCATTAGAAGCACTTAACCGAACATTAAAAGATTTACACAATGACTCGAGATGTTTTGGAGGAGCAATGATTTTACTGTCTGGCGATTTCTGCCAAATTACTGCCAGTAATTCCAAGATCTACGACTGCCGATGAAATAAACGCTTGCCTAAAATCGTCAAATCTATGGCGCTATGTGAAGAAACTGCAGCTGACAACAAACATGAGAGTTACATTGCTTAATGATACATCTGCTGAAGATTTCTCGGAGCAATTGCTGACTATCGGTAATGGTCAAGTACCTGTCGATGAATCGAGCGGATTAATATCATTTCCAAATAATTTCTGTAATTTTGTCTCATCAAAAGACGAACTTATCAACAATGTATTTCCAAATAGTATTTCTAACTACAAAAATAATGAATGGTTGAGTGAGCGAGCAATTTTAGCGGCTAAGAATAAAGATGTAGATGACCTGAACTACATAATTCAAAATAAGATCATTGGAACAATGCCTTCATTCAAATCTATTGACTGCGTCACAAATGAAGATGAAGCCACCAACTATCCAATTGAATTTTTAAACTCTTTGGACGTGCCTGGCTTACCACCGCACAATTTACGCCTAAAGGTTGGCTCCGTAGTAATCATGCTTCGAAACATAAACCAACCAAAATTGTGCAACGGTACGCGTTTTAGTGGTTAGTAAATTGATTAACAATGTTAATTACGCTACGATAATGATAGGAAAATTCAAAGGTGAGGAAGTTCTCATTCCGAGGATCGCGATGATCCCAACCGATATGCCGTTTGAATTTAAAGACTTCAATTTCCGATACGTCTTGCATTTGCATGACCATCAACAAATCACAAGGCCAATCCTTAAAAGTTTGTGGTTTAAATCTAGAACATTCATGTTTTTTCCATGGTCAATTATACCGTGGCATGTTCACGGGTCGGAAGACCATCTGCGTTGTTTGTTTTTGCGCCTGATAATAAAACAAAAAATGTCGTGTATCACAAGGTACTTAAGTGAAGAGCAACCTATGTACTAAAATACAGAAATAATAATGAATGATTAATGTAGTTATTTAATTTTTTTTTGTATTTTTTCCAATAAAAAAAACACAATCTGCCTTATTTATTGCCATTAAGGCGGAACAAAGTTCGCCGGGTCAGCTAGTACTATATATATATATATATACTATATATATATAGATATATATATATATATATATATATATATATATATATTGTTATGATTGTTAATTTTTGAGTTCAAACTTAGTTTATTGAGCCAATAAAAAAATTATAGCTTATCTGTTATCGAAAGTAAAATAATTCTTATATTACCTGTGTTCGATGGATTCAAAAGATTTCTTAGTTGTCTTTTATCGGGATAGAGAAGAAAGGTTAATAATACAAATATATTATATTACAAAGATTTACGTTTCTTTATTTTATATGAACGAATAAAACAATTATTAAATTTTTTCGTTATCTTATCAATCAGCATACAAGAAAATAAATCAAATTATTATGATAATAAGATTATAAAGCTACATACATTTATATTACGTGAAAAACCAATTTTACTTAAAATTTTCTTTACTTAAAAAAAGAAACCACAAAACTTTAAACTTTTGATTAGCCTAACAAAACCTCAGTTCTTAAATTTGAATGCTAATGACCATGATGTCGAAACGATCCTTCACAGATATAAAATTCAATTGTACAAACACTTACAGTTTATTTTCTTTTTGAGTTGTATGTTGGAACATACCCAGAAAAGTCCAGTCTCCTCAAAGATGTGATCTCCCCTCTTTGGCACCTCGGCTCCTTCTGAACGTCTCTGCAAACCTCCTGCAGACTACACAAAAAACACCTGATTTACTTCTCCAAACTCCGCTACTTATTTATGACACCAGGACCTCCTTTTGTCAACTTGATGCCGTAAGAATACTTTCACATATACTTTATAAAATGGCCCACGGTAGATACAAAGACCTCTTTTAATCTACTTGTTATCTCCTTCTTCAAACTATTCACTTCTTTTCGTTACGCCGGTATCCAAACTCACAAACCACACCCTATCTTGAGAAAAACGACTGTTTTCCTTTCGATGACCAAAATATGACTAACTTCTCCTCTCTCATGATCGACTCACCAAATTCCCATTTTAAAAACGACCGTCCAATCAAAAGCTTAAATTGTGTTTATCATGATTTTGGAAAAGCCTAATTTCGGTTTCAGAGAAAACTAAATAGCTTACTTTAAAATTGGTTTTTTTTTTTCAATACATCATTTATACATATTCAAAAGATTAAAATATGGTCATTTAATACTCGACTATACAAACAATGAAAAGATTATTAACTTGCAGGTAAAATGTCTTCTAATTCTAAACAAAGGTTTTTTGATAATTTTGTTTGCAACGGAAACAGGTCGTTTGCCAAACAAATTTCTATTCTTATCTACACTAAATCTTATCGCTGGGCGATGGAACACTATCAGTGGAATTTCGAAAATTGGAGGAATTGTCTCTTTACTGACGAGTCCAGATTTTGTTTGTATACGAATGATGGCCGAATATTGGTGTGGAGGGAAAGAGGACAGCGTTACAATGAAAATCTGAGAGTCCCAACCACTCTTTGTGGAGTTGGGATCGTTTGCGTGTGGGGAGGCATATGTTTTGACGGTCGCACGGACTTGGTCGTCTTAATTAATTGAGACAATGACTGCTACACAATATTGAGACAGAGTCATAGTACCGATAGTTGTTCCATTTTTTGGTGTAATCGGCGAACAATTTGTTCTGATTGATAATAATGCTCGCCCTCAATTGTTAACGAGTGTATAGAAGCTCATGGCGTTAAAAGAATGGAGTGGGTCACCGTATTCACGTGATATGAATTGCATTGACCATGTTTGAGTCGAAATGTCTAGGCAACAAAATAGGCTCTTTAACCGCCCCAAACCTTAGATCAGTTGGTCAATACATAACGCGCGATTTGGGAACGTATACCGCAGCAGTTCATCAATAATTTAATAAGAGGTCTTCCAAATAGAGTTAGAGCACTAAAGTGATACAGAGGTGGACCCAGACACTATTTATTTTTTTTTCGGGATATTAGAAATTGAGCAGGAATAGAAAATTTTAGGTTGTTAATTTTACAATTTTTGTTTATTTCTATTTTTTTTTCTTAAAGAATTTCTTTCTTTCGGTTCATCGGTATGAAAATACGAAGTAAAAATAAATCTTTATTTATATTACTCCATTTTTATATTTGACCTTATGAACAAAAAATAAAATACACATTTTCATAATATCCACTTCAATTGTTGAGAAGTGTATATATATGCGTTAATGCAAGAAAAATCGCTGTCATTTCAGCAGTGTATATCGATGATTCAGCTGGCAATTTTAATAATCTTTTAAATCCACTTTGAATATTAATTAATGCACATCCTACTTTGATTTGTACTTTAGATCCATCTGTATAGTAAAACTGATAACGTGGCCAGTTATGCCGTATAAATGATTAAAAAGCGACAGTATCTAAATTACTGTCCATAAAAAAGATAGTATTATATTTTGAAAAAAAGCTCTTCTAATCCATGGGAATACATAAGTGAAACTTGATTTTCATACATATTGAAAGTATGTCGGTATTGAGATATCCTCAAGTAACTGTTTACCAAAAGAGAACATTTTTTCTTTGTCCAATATTTATTGAGTTAGATCTAAAATTGGAAAATATGAATATCCTGTAGATAGTTAGTATTTTTCTGTTAATTTTATCACTTATTTATACGTATTTATCACTTTAAAACTCCCGTCAAAATTTCAGAGGTGATTCTATCGCATCAAACTTCCATTATATTAACGGCTTTCCCATGCATGCTCTATTGGATTTAAGTCGACTCTTAGGAAAAAAATGGTAATAAAGGAATTTCAATTTTATCCAAGTATTCCCATGTTATTTTTACACTGTGTGGACGAGCATGCTCTTGCATCAAAGGAAAGTTTACTCCAAAAAATAGGGCAAATAGCACTACGTGATCTTCCGAGTATTGTTCAATATACCTTTCAACGTTTAAGATGCCCCATTGAATTGTAACAAGTTCTGTGTAAGCCTCTAGGGAAACACCTGCTCACACCATTATACCACCTCCACCAAACTGAACTCTGGGAGTAAAACAACATTGCTGGAAACGTTCATTAGCTCTTTTCCAAGTTCTAGGCCACCCATCTGATGAATATCCGTTAAATTTTGATTTATCCGTAAAGAGCACCGCACCCCCTTTTTCAACACCATAATTAAGATGATCTGAAACGATAAGTGTTATAGCTGTTAATAGAGACCCGTGACAGGTATTCTGATCCTTAATTCATATTAATTGATTGATTCATATTGGACACCATTTAACCGTTTAACAAGTACTGGTGCTGATAATGTGCAATCACGTATCAATTGCAATCGAATCAAGCGATATTTAACTGGTGGTTATTTATTTGTGGTTCTCTGCCTACATTGACCTATCCTGTGGTGTATTGTCACGTAATCCGAAAAATTTTATACCACATTAAACACTGACCTGTAAGAAATTCCCAAATAATTTGCGATATAACGAATACTTAAAATAATGCTGTTTAATTTAAGACACTATTTCACATTACTAATAAAAAATTTGTGTAAGTCTGTTGTTGGCAAAAATCATCTAAATAAGATTCAAATGAGAAAAAAAGTTATCGCTAATAAAACATAAAATAAAATTAAAAAGAAATCAAATAAGTTTTTATAAAACAACGAAAAAGAAACCCGAGTCGATAGCCGTAGAGAACGGTTTGTTTTGATATTGCTGTCGATGCGAGTTTGATAGTGATCGCTATTGTGTTATTTTGTGAATTTGTTTAGTGCAAATTAGGCCCATAATTTGGTACTCCAAAAAATATAAGTATGGAAGAAGATGCTATTGGAAGTCATAGACCGCCCGATGAATTACATTCCGTAAACACGTCTGAAAAAACTAATATTGATGATAACAGGTCTGTAAATACTTTAATTGATTTTGAAAACCGGTATAAACCCAGCGATAAGGCCCCATTCTTTGTATATATTGAACACAAAAATAAAAATATCGGTAGGTTGTTTCCAATGAAGGTAGGACATTTTTTATTAAATGATTCGTCCATTAAAAATGATGTACTTGATATAAAAACAGTTGGCATTAATAGGGTAAAAGTCATTTTTAAAACTTATTCTATAGCAAATAAAATAATTAATCATGATTTAATAAATAAAAATGATCTTATAGCTTATATTCCAAAATTTTATACACATAGAAAGGGCATAGTCCGTATGGTTGATACCTTCTTTTCGGAGAATTATTTAAAGGATGCGATAATATCCGAGAGACAAGTGGTAAATGTTCAAAGGATGCAACGAAAAGTAACGAACAACGATGGCACAACTCAATTAGTACCAAGACAAATGATAATTGTAGAATTTTTGGGAAACGAGGTTCCACAAAACATAATAATTAATTTATGCAACTTTTCAGTAGATCCATACATACACCCGGTAGTGCAATGCTATAAATGTCTCAGATATGGTCACTCCTCAAAACAATGTAAATCTAAGGACAGTAGATGTAAAAAATGTACAGACACCACCCATACTGTAGAAACTTGTAATGAAAATAATCATTGCATATATTGTAAAACCAACGATCACACCTCGTTGTCTAGAAAATGTCCAATATACGAAAAACAGAAGAAAATTAAAGCAATAATGGCATCAGAAAATATAACATTCAGAGAAGCAGAACAATTACATAACAATCCAAGTTACGCAAAAATAATAACTAATAATAGATTTTCTATTCTAAATAACACTTCCAATTTTCCCACTTTACCTACCTCGTCTAACAATGTCCCTAATTTCACATTAAATAAACCGGTAAGGAAAACTATTCATACTTCTACAAATAATAAACGTAAAGCAACTTCTCCACCAATTTTACCCCATACCTCTGCGTCAACTTCTATCAAAAGACCTACCCCTAAATCTAATCCTATAATACCCAATCCCTACAGGGACGAATTTATTGACTATAAAGAGAAACTTATATTACTTGTCACATCTCATATTAATCAACTTATGTATACCAATAATCAATCTCAACCTATATGCAATTTAGAAAATGAATTAAGAAAACTTATTTCTAATAATTTAGAAGAAACAGGTAATAACAGAGAAACGGATAATTTAGCGACGAGTGACAATGAAAGCATTCACTCGTATTATTAATTTCAAAATGCACAGTCAACTTACTCAATCTTCCTTAAATATTTTACAATGGAATTGTAGATCGTTAGTAAGTAATAGGGATAGTCTCATAAATTATATTAATAATTCTCATGTAGATATTATAATTTTATCCGAAACTTGGTTGAAAAACCAAATAGACTTTAAATTAAAAGGGTATAATTTTGTTTCAAAATGCCGTGAAAGTGGCTATGGCGGTGTAGGCATTTTCATACTTAAGGGCATTGATTATCAAATAATTAACATTAACTATAATTTTAATACCGGAATAGAAGTGTGTGCAGTCTTACTTAACAAAATTAATATATCTTTTGTGTCTATATATAAACCATCTGACATCAGAGTAGAAAAGACTGATTGGATACATTTATTTGAACAATTCGATTATAATAAAACAGTTTTTTGTGGTGATTTTAATGCCCACCATTACATGTGGGGTCCGATCCCGGATGACCGTAATGGTAGAATATTAGTCGAAAGCATGGATTTTTTCGAATTAGTTTCTCTAAACGACGGATCACCTACTAGAATCGCCGCGAGTGGCAATCATTCTGCCGTTGATTTGACTATCACCTCAGCCTCATTAACAAATCGTATAAACTGGTCAGTATATCCCGACACATTGGGATCCGATCATTTTCCTATTAAAATAGAGCTTAAAATTAATCCTACTTCTTTCCTAATTAATCCATCAACAAAATGGAACGATTGCCGCGCTGACTGGAAGCTATTTCAGACAGATTTAGACAAACAATTATCCACATTTTTATCATCTAATAATCTTTCTAACGATGAGAAGACAGCCCTATTCTTTCAGACTATCTCTCTAGCTGCTTCCAAATCTATGCCCATAAAAAAACCTTTTACTCCCTCAATTCCAAGGCCTTATTGGTGGGATGAGGAATGTACATTCATAATAAAAAAAGGATCAGAAGCATTGACAGCGTATCGAACCCAAAGTAACTATAATAATTACATAAACTATAAAAATATAGCAGCCCAAACCAGACGATTATTTAAAACAAAGAAAAAAAGTAGTTGGATAAATTTTTTAAATCGTCTAAACAAAAGCACACCTCTTTCAAAAATATGGTCAACCGTCAGATCAATTTCCAATAACTATCAGTACAACAAAAAACCTCAACTTTCTGAAAATCTCATTAAACAGATGTTAGACCAACTTGCACCTTCATCTGCCTCTGGTAATGTTGGTAGGATTAAAGAATTTTTTCGTTTTAATACTAGTGTAGATTCCATGTCAAAACCTTTTACTCCTTCAGAACTTGATTTCGCACTAAAAAATAGCAGAAATACAGCCCCCGGTTTGGACGGTTTTACTTATAAGATATTGGACAAATTGCCGTCAAATGCCAAAGATGTTCTCTTACAAATTTTTAATAGTTGGTGGTTGAAACAAGAATATTGCGATACTTTAAAAAATATTATCATATGCCCTTTACTCAAATTTAACTTAAACCCAGAACTTCCATCATCTTATAGACCCATTTCTCTATTATCATGTGTGACAAAATCCTTTGAAAGGCTTATAAAATTTAGATTAGAACATTTTATTGAAAGTAGTTCAGTTTTTCCCTACTCACAGTATGGATTTCGTAGAGGTCGAGGTACCATTGATGCTCTCATACATTTAGTTACGGATATTCAACTCTGTTTTTCAAAAAACGAATTTATGCTATGTTTGTTTCTAGATTTAAAGGGTGCATATGACGTGGTTGATTTGGATATATTATATTCAAAAATGGTGGGGTGTGGTATTGATAAAAGATTATCTGTAAATATAATAAATTTGTATGTGAATAGAAAAATATACTTACGGGACCATAGAAATGTATTACACGGTCCAAGAATATTATATAACGGTCTCCCACAAGGCTCAATTCTAAGTCCTTTATTATTTAATGTTTATACTGCAGATCTGCATGGTTTGATGGATGAAAAATGCAAAATAATTTAATATGCAGACGATATATGTTTATATACCAGCCATAAATCCTATGAAGATTGTATGTTGAAAGAAATAATAAGTTAGACTTACTCACAATCAATTTAATTTAACTAATCGGACGACCGGTTTCGCTTTCTATAATATGCAAAGCATCTTCAGGTCACGATACAAAGTTAAAATGCTGAAAACAATAATCCCATATTAGGGTGTTGTCTAATAAAGATAAAAAACATAGGTAGGTGATATAAATTATATAAATTACAGTAATTATGCCAATATTACATGTCTGTGGTTTTATAAATGAATAAAAATAATAATAATAAAATGTTTAAGCAGACAAGGTAAGACCCACAAATTGGTAACATCGTCTATTAAACTGTAATGAATCAATAAATAAATAATCAACTAAATAAACATTACTTACATGCCGGTACTCTATTAATTGATGGTTGAAAGAACATGGTTCAAACTATCTTGGATTGTTGATTGGAGAACTCAGGTTAACTATTGTAATTGTTTAACAGTAAACTGGGAAGTTCTTGAGGAGACAGATTTTATCCAATGAAGTAGAGATAGGTGGAATGTATTGTTTGTTTTATGAAAGTAATGTTCTATACCATTAATTTCTTTAAAGTTATTTAAGTTTATTCTGGAGATATATTTATGAAATGTGTGTTATTTATTGAGATTTTATGTTTTGTTCTGGAAGGTGACAGTTGTAAGACAATGAATAGGAATGGATGTACAGATTGTGTGGGTGTGCAATTGTATAATCTTGTAGTTATCAAAATTTCTTTGATAAAGTTGTTGCAATATCTGGCAAATTATTGTAAAGTCCAAAGATTTTTATGTTAAAATTAAATTAAGACACTTTTACACACACAGAAACACACAGAAAACACTTTAAAAAAACGGGGGACGAAACAAACATTTAATTTAAAATAAAAGGAGAGGATTTCCAAAAGAACTACATTTCTTACTAGGAGACAATGAGTTTTTTATGTGCTGTATATCAGATTTTAGAGGTAAACTTGACAAATGTAGGTTAGAGTGTAAAAAATCTGATATACAGCACATAAAAAACTCATTGTCTCCTAGTAAGAAATGTAGTTCTTTTGGAATCCTCTCCTTTTATTTTAAATTAAATGTTTGTTTCGTCCCCCGTTTTTTTTAAAGTGTTTTCTGTGTGTTTCTGTGTGTGTAAAAGTGTCTTAATTTAATTTTAACATAAAAATCTTTGGACTTTACAATATTTGCCAGATATTGCAACAACTTTATCAAAGAAATTTTGATAACTACAAGATTAATACAATTGCACACCCACACAATCTGTACATCCATTTCTATTCATTGTCTTACAACTGTCACCTTCCCAGAACAAAACATAAAATCTCAATAAATAACACACATTTCATAAATATATCTCCAGAATAAACTTAAATAACTTTAAAGAAATTAATGGTATAGAACATTACTTTCATTAAAACAAACAATACATTCCACCTATCTCTACTTCATTGGATAAAATCTGTCTCCTCAAGAACTTCCCAGTTTACTGTTAAACAATTACAATAGTTAAACCTGAGTTCTCCAATCAACAATCCAAGATAGTTTGAAACCATGTTCTTTCAACCATCAATTAATAGAGTACCGGCATGTAAGTAATGTTTATTTAGTTGATTATTTATTTATTGATTCATTACAGTTTAATAGACGATGTTACCAATTTGTGGGTCTTACCTTGTCTGCTTAAACATTTTATTATTATTTATTTTTATTCATTTATAAAACCACAGACATGTAATATTGGCATAATTACTGTAATTTATATAATTTTATATCACCTACCTAGGTTTTTTATCTTTATTAGACAACACCCCTAATATGGGATTATTGTTTTCAGCATTTTAACTTTGTATCGTGACCTGAAGATGCTTTGCATATTATAGAAAGCGAAACGGGTCGTCCGATTAGTTAAATTAAATTGATTGTGAGTAAGTCTAACTTATTATTTCTTTCACCTTTTGAAATGGACTCACACAAGCAACACATTCATGAATTGTATGTTGAATCTAAAACTTAGCTTTAGTAACTTAGATAAGTGGGTGAAACAAATGGGTTTTAGTATATCACAAGAAAAATCTTCGATTGTATGTTTCACTAGACGTAGACAAAAAGTCACAGGCAAATGCCAGATAGGTGATTATAATTTCCCCTTAGCAGAAGAGTATAAGTATCTAGGCATGATCCTAGATAAAAAACTCTTGTGGTCCAGCCATATAAAGTACGTAAAACCAAAAGTGCGAGCGTGGAATGAACCTTCTGCGTTTCGTTTCTAAAAAAAGATGGGGTGCCAGATCAAAATATCTCTTTAATGTTGTATAGATCCTACATACGATCCATTCTGGATTACGGCTGTGTTCTTTACGGTTCAACATGCAAAACAAATCTATTAACTCTTGACAGAATACAATTTAAATCAATAAAAATTTGTCTAGGAGCTATGATGTCTTCACCAAACCAAGCAGTTCTACTGGAAGCCCAGGAACCACCTTTACACTACGTAGGCAAATGTTAGCCAACAAACGTCTAATAACATACAGATCGTTTAATACAAACTATGGCTCACAAAATAGGTTTACTTTTGACAGAAAATTTAACAAATTACTCTGAGATAAGCGCGT
>NW_027314075.1:0-17790 GCF_040954645.1 Diabrotica undecimpunctata
CGCGCTATCTCAGAGTGACAAGCGTTTAAGATAAAAAGGGCCCCTTAGCCTAATTCCTAAAAACCGTTATCAGCACAGTTTTTGTTTCTATGGTTTTAACGTCAATTGTAAATTGTTTGTGTATTGTTATCACTGTCAGTGTATTGCAATGAGCATAAATTCTGTTGTGGCGGCGTTAGAAGATGGTAGAAGCGCGAAGAAACGTTGGTGTAAGTCTCTCGAGTGTGCAACGAGTATGGCAACGGTACGAAGAGAGCGGTCTGCTTACTCGAAGACCTGGTTCAGGTCGAGGCAGGATTACAACAGCTAGAGATGACCGCTTTGTCGTTTCTAGTGCTTTGAGAAACCGAACGGTCACGGCAGTTTCGCTTCGAAATCATCTGAAAGAAGTGAGAAATGTAAACATAAGTGAATAGACAGTTAGGAGACGACTTCATGCTGCTGGTTTATCTTCTCGAACTAGAGTAACTGGACCGAATTGCCAGATTGAATTTTGCACGAGAACACTTGGCTTGGACAATGCAGGATTGGAGTCGTGTATTGTTTTCCGACGAATCGAGAATCTGTCTTACGGGCTCAGACAAACGTGTAAGAGTGTGACGACGTCCAGGCGAGAAATATGCTCAAGCATGTGTTGCCGAGCGTCTTCCATTTGATGGAGGGTCAGTTATGGCATGGGGAGGCATATCGTTTGATGCTTGCACGGAGTTAGTCTTTATCGAGAATGGGACATTGACAGCGCTTAGGTACCTGACACAGATTCTGGAAGACCATGTTTTACCGTTTATGGTTATTATTGGAGACGACGCAACATTTATGCATGATAATGCACGGCCCCACACTGCTAGGATAGTTACTGAGTATCTTGACGAGGTTCAACTCACACGAATGGTTTGGCCTGCTCGCAGTCCAGATATCAATCCCATAGAACATGTTTGGAATGAGATGAAGAGACGTTTAAGGAGTCATGTGCCGGCCCCCAGAATTTCGAGAAAGCTTTGCGACATATTGGTGCAAGAATGGAATAATCTTCCGCAGAATGTGATCCTAAATCTGATCCAAAGCATGCCTCGTCGTTTGCAAGCTGTTATCACTGCCAGAGGAGGGAATACTCGCTATTGAAGTTCTTAAAATTTATTTTTTTCAACAAAAAGCATATCAAATTAAAATTGTCCCTTTTCAATATTTAGTATATCAGGAAAATTCTTCATTTCCATTATTTTTAATAAACTTTAAATGACAAAAACGTTGTTTTCTTAATAATCGTAATATCTAAATATTTAGGAGCGGGGTTGTGATAAAGCAGGATAATGTTGAGATGTCGCGTTGTGTTGTGTAAATCAGCGCTGTTCAACAAGTTTTCGATTTATTTGATTAAAATAGGACTTACGAAATAAAATATATCGTATTCATACTTACAATGAATTTATTAACAAACATGTTTTAACATCATTTTTTGTGACGTATAATGTAGGTTTAAAAAATAATTAAAAGTATGCCTTTGCAAGAAAATATTGTTATTAGAAAAATAAGGTTAAATCCACACATATCATTGAAAAATGATTCATGTTATCTAAAGGCTGTTATGGATAAAGAAATATGTACTGCGTCGGCGATATCTGTGAAGATCGTATTACCATTAAATTCATACTTGTTATTATATATTACACTTTTCTTGATGGTTAGAAATAAAATGATCTGGTATTATTTAATATCTTAGTGGAAATTACATTTACGTAAATGGTCAATCGTCAAAAATGTTATTTATTATATGCAAAGACATCCATATGGAAGTACAGTTCAAAATATATAAAACCATCATACGACCAATAGCAACATATGGCACAGACACATTGGTCATGACACAAAAAAACAATAAACCATATTAATGCTTTTGAAAGAAGGTTATTGAGAAGAATATTGGGGCCCATCTACAACAATGGTATGTGAAGAATAAGGTGCAACCACGAGTCATATCAATATAACAAGGAATCCTCTATAGCAAATTATGTAAAAATACAAAGATTGCACTGGGCAGGTCACCTTATAAGAATGGACAATAATAGAACACCAAGTAGAATCCTTAGTGGAACTATGGTGGGACGTCGGCCAGTAGAAAAACCAAGAAAGCGATGGATAGAAGAAGTAAGAAGCGATGCTAAAGATATAATGAGAGTGGATAACTGGAGGAGAGTAGCCAAGGAAAGGGATGACAGGGCCTGGCGTAGGCTGTAGCGTCATAGGAGAGAGATTATATTATATAGAAAGTTATATTATAGTATAGTAAACTAAAAGATTACTATATTTAAAATGTCATTAATAAAATTAATTTTATAGTATGTAATAAATTATACATAAAAATATTATATTCATTTCGTTTGCTTTTAACAGAACAAAACCAAAAATTCTTACTGAACATAAAATATATGAAATTAAATTATTTACTTTTCAAATGATTGGAGTTAAATTTTAAATTTTAAAAATTGTTTGATGACGACTGATCATCGCCTAATTACCAACCGGTCTTCTTATATGGCTTTTACTTTAGAAATAAATTTAAGTCGCTTACTAAATAAATAGATTGTGAGTAAGTCTGTCATTTATTCCTACTATCTAGTTTTAAATATAACCTTTTCTGTCCAAACAGTATCATGAGCGGCTGTTAGGCTTATTAAAACTGTAGAGGTGTTTTGGCACTTTTGAAGTCTTGCTGCTATAAAGGAGGTTAAGCTAAAAGTCTGGTCTGTGCAGTCACATCCAGCTCTAAATTCAGATTGTTCTACTCAAACGTTTTCCAAGATTTATGATCAATTTCCCCAGTAGCTTATATTCGCGATTAAGAGTGCCATAGACGGTAACTGGCAGCAGCACTCTAAGGTTTACCAGGTTTTAAAACGGCGATAATTTTTTTTTAAATTCGTTAGGGACGGGGTCGCTTCCTAAGATGGCATTGAAAAAAATTATAACCTACTGAGTGACAAGGCCGCTATAGGTCAAGCATTTATTACGGATTTTTGAAACCCATACCCAAATTACAGTTTCAACACTTAACACACGTAGATATTTCTTTACAGTCGAGAACTTGGACTTTCTTAATGATCAGTTTTAGTATATTTAGTTTATTATTTTTTACTCTGTTATGGTCCTTATCTATCTATCTCAAAAGAGTAAGAATTCGGGCAGATATCTGATTACGGCTAACTGAAGTGTTTTTTCTCTGCCTTTCTGTTGAAGTACATGCCGGAGAAATATTAGCTTTCTAAGATATAGTTTTTGGCTATTTTATCCGGGATATTTACTTATCAAGGAGTTCTAATATAGACATTTACTTTCGTAGCCCAGTCAAGAATATATTACTTTCGAAATTCTCTAAGAATGTGATTCGTTGCTTTTTCATTCATTTTTCAGTCATTTGTAGAAAAAAGGTAAGACCTGGGTTGTATTTGTGGTATCAAACTCTAGATTTAAAGGTAGTTTTGTCCTTTGCATGAAACACAAATTGGAAGGGGTATTTTTCTGCTCAATCCACCAATAATTTGTCGCTTTGTTTTTTCCTAATATGTCAGCTGTTCGGTGAGGAAGAGTTGAGAAAAATTTCTTATACGATAAAGTACGGAGAGATGCCGCTTGGTGATATCTGATTCAGAAAAATATGTGCTAAATTTAGTTGCTGTGTATGATGTTTAGTTGTTTCGTGGTTAGAATTCATATTTAAGGTTAGTATTGCATGTTAGTAATGGATGGGCACTCATCACAATGTTCAGATGTTGAAATGCTTCTAATTGTAGAAAGAAATGATGTCATATTAATATGCTTACCAAGTCACTGTACCCAAGCAATACAGCCTTTGGACAGATGTTTTTTCGGTCCTCTTAAAGCTTATTGGAACCAAGAAACTAACATATAGACGCTCAATCATCCAACAGAAACCTATCCCAGTATTAATTGGGAGAAATTCTAGGAAAACCTTGGTGTCGTACTGCTATAGCTGCAAAAGTAATATCCGGATTTGAAAGCACAGTTATATTTCCACTTGACCAAAATGCTATACCTGATCATTTCTTCGCAATTTCAGATGCATTAACATTAAATAGTCAAGACAATAAAGGAAATTACCCTTTAGCAGAAAAAAAAATAAGCAGATAGGAATTACAGAACCAAATGACCAACTGGATCAGAAACCTACTGAAATTTCTAAAATAGCAAGCAGAGATAACACCCCAGAAACTTAGCCAAGTATTTCAAAAGATATGTTAGATGACGATGATATCACACCGAATAAATTTTTACAAGAAATTAGGCCTGTTCCAAAAATTCCTATATCATTACATAAAAAAAACAGTCAGCTACTGTACTTAATTCTCCCGAGAACATATTGGCGAAAAGAGAAAAAAAGGAAAAAGATACTGCAGACCAGAAAAACAAGAAGAGTACAGATTTATATAATCAAAGTAAAAAACAAAAAATAACAGAAAAAACCAAAACTGCAGATCGTGACGAAACTGCTAAAAAACTCTTCTTCTTCTTCTTCTTCTTCCTATGCCGTCCCCATTAACGGCGGTTGGCGACCACATTTTTAAAAGCGTCTCTGTCTTTTGCAACGTGGAATAATTCGTCTACAGTCATGTTTGTCCAGTCTCGAATATTTCGCAGCCATGACTTCCTCTTTCTACCTCTAAGAAACTCTGCAGTAAAAGAAATAAACAACTATATGATAATGCAGATGAAAAATATCACTGTGCTGAATGTTTTGAAGAGTATGTCGAAAAAAGTTGACTGGATTTGCTGTGTTACATGTAACAAATGGCTGCATAAAAACTGTACCACACGTTTAATCCGTGTAAGAGAGAAGAACTAAAAAAAATAATGAATTTTTAAACCACAAGGGCATCTTTCACTTACAGAAAACGTATGAAGACATCTCTCTGTACCACTTTGGGTAACTCTCCGTATTCTGTAGGAAAGAAGCTGCAAAAGCACATTTTTTTTAATATTTATTTTTTTAGTATAAGACAAAAGGTTTTTTATTTAATGTTTATTTTTAATTTCCAAATACTTTGTACAATATTTTGTTAATTTTTCAATAAAAATTACCCTTTTACACGACTTTGATAATATTCATCTTGTTGATAATCAAACAATTTAGATATTCTGGACAGAGACATTTGGTAGCGTTTTTGTCTACATTTTTTTAAAGAAACATTTTGTTAAGCTTTTGAATTAATTTATTATTTTATGACGCTGGCCGTGAAATCATACGTTTCTTTACATAGTTCTTATTTTGTTAATCGGGTTTAAACGTATCAACCAATGGTAGACGCTACGATAAAAATGGTACCGAGCAATTATCCTTACACGATTTTAGGTTGAATGATCACCGCATCGCTCAGGGATCATCGTTACTGTCTAAAAACATACATTTTTTAGACTGAATCTTCTTCTGTAACAAATTTCTCTTTGTTACCCTTGCACAAATTGTATTAAGCTACATATTACTAGAAGTCCATGTGGCAATCGCATGTTTATGTTTGTATACATCGTACATATTTTTACAATCAACAAACTATAACCATTGTCAATAACGATTATAATTATTTAGAAGTATAAAATATGTTTTATATACTTATGTTCCGCTGTTATCAGCCACGCACGTGCATTATTTTATCTACACAGTAATGAAGATTACATAGTTCCATAAATAGCAACTAAAAATTTGGCTTGGCTCCGATATATTATTTAAATCTTTATAGACAGTTTCCTTTCTTTTTATCTTAATTTTGAATCAATTGGTTTAAAAACACAAATAAAAATTTGTGTTTTGCTTTGAAAATATTTTTTTTTGTATTGTCTTTGTTTATTTTTTTTCAAATTCGGGTATAAATAATTTGCTTTTTCGTCAGGTTTTTAATGTTTTCTTTTTGTAATGAATTATAGCTTTTTTAGCCTCCATATTTAGATTAAATTATCTCTCTATTGC
Organism: Diabrotica undecimpunctata; assembly: GCF_040954645.1. Classification (NCBI taxonomy): domain Eukaryota; kingdom Metazoa; phylum Arthropoda; class Insecta; order Coleoptera; family Chrysomelidae; genus Diabrotica; species Diabrotica undecimpunctata. Next base: position 5,978 of record NW_027314075.1, read on the forward strand.
TAAATTTCTTATCTTTCTTTACTTTATCTTTTTGTTAGTACGTTACTTTCCAGTTCCAAAAATATAGGCATAGGCCATGGTCTAAAATTATTTGTTCCTAACATTTCATGACGATAATAACTGCTACAGTCGGCTTGATTCTGTCTTATAGCGGCTTCCCACGATCGGCGATTCTACAGATCATCGCGCACAGCTGATGAGCACGGACGGCAACGTACCGCAGACAGAGCTCTTCCTACGATCCGTGACAGTCTGTGTAGGTCTCTACTTTTGTTTTTTGCCTTCTGTATGTCGACATTAAATTGTCTCTCTTCTTTTTTAAGTCTTTAATCGAAATAGTACTATTCTTCAATTGATTTTTTATTCGGTTCCATGCATCGTTTATATCGTTCCGGCTCTTATGCTCTGGCGCCGTAGAATTCCATAAACTTGTTTCATTTTGATACAAATTTAAAAAAGCAAAAATAACTTTGTTTGTCCATTTCATTTTCTAGCAAAAAAGTGCAAAACAACTTTGACAACACTACAGACAACTACTCGTGTCAGCGAATGAACAACTTCTGACTTGCACTTGTCTGTTAAAACAAGGACGCGCTCGGATCGCGTCGCACGGGCATGTACCGCACCTTTGATGTTACCGACTCTCGATGGATACGACGCACCAGCACAGACGTGCCTGTACTACCACGGACGAGATATTTCCCACGGTGCGTCGGTGCGAGCTGGTCCGCGTCCGTCCTCAATATCGCCGATCGTGGGAAGCCGCTATTACGCCAGGATATACTAGATTGTCGTCAAGGACAAGCTTATTATGGCAAATGTTGATTGAATAAATCTGGCTTACTTTCAGCCAAGCAAAGCCAAGAACATCTACATTTAAAGAACGTACCGATGTGCATGCAGCGGTATAAGATAGACTGACTGCAGCAATACAGTCACGTTCTGGTATGTCAACGACAACCCGGTATGTTCTGGCGTCAAAATAATTGTTAATTAGGAATTTCCTAGTTCCTTATTGTTAGTAAATAATCCGGAAATTCGTGCCTCATTTTTTATTTCATAACACTGTAGTCTAAATTTTAAAATACCAACAAATGAGGTATTGAAAAAAGATGAATACAATTACACAAGCCGTAACTGAAACTAGCAAAGAAGAATTCAAGCATGAAACGCAAAATAAAAGAAAATATTGGATGACAAACAAAATCTTGGACATTATAAAACAAAGGAGAGTTTAGAATAAAGGAACATTAGAAACAAGATCTTCTTCTTCTTCTTCAAGTGCCATCTCCGCGGCGGAGGTCGGCAATCATCATAGCTATTCGGACTTTTCAGACGGCTGCTCTGAAAAGTTCATTTGATGTACATCCGTACCACTCTCTCAGGTTGCGCAGCCATGACATTCTACGCCTCCCTATGCTTCTCTTTCCTTGGATCTTTCCCTGCATAATCAGTTGGAGCAAGGTGTATTTCTCTCCACGTGTAATATGTCCGAGATATTCTAATTTTCTTGTTTTTATTGAATTTAAAATTTCCATTTCTTTGTTCATCCCTCCCAGAACCTCTTTGTTTGTGACGTGTTCTGTCCATGATATTTTCAGAATCTTTCTGTACACCCACAGCTCAAATGATTCCAGTTTTTCATTGATGTCGCATTCAAGGTCCAAGATTCCATTCCATAAAATAAAGTCGAAAAAACATAGCACCTCGCCAACCTAACTATTAGTTCCAGTTTTAAATCCCTGGTACATAGAACTCTTCTCATTTTGTTGAAATTTGCTCTAGCCGTTTCTATTCTTATTTTTATCTCCTGATTGTAATCATTTGTGGAGTTAATCATTGTTCCCAGGTATACATATTTGTCCACTTGTTCGACGTTGGTTTCGTTTATTAGAAGATTCTCGTTATTTCTTTGAGTTTTCGATATTCTCATAAATTTCGTCTTCTTGACATTCATTGTTAGACCATACTCTTTTCCATACTCTGCTATTCTGGTCACCAGTCTCTGAAGATCTTCAATGTTTTCGGCTAAGATCACAGTGTCGTCCGCATATCTAATGTTGTTAATGGGAACTCCATTTACCTTTATTCCAGCTGTTTCACCCTCAAGAGCTTTTTTCAGGACCTCTTCGGAGTAGGCATTGAAAAGAATTGGCGACAATACGCATCCCTGTCTTACTCCACATCTAATTTCAATTTCTTCTGACAGCTGTTTGTTAACACGTACTTTTGCTCGCTGTTTATAGTATAAATTTGATATGATCCTGAGGTCGTTGTAGTCAATCTTCTTTTATTTCAGGACATTCATTAATTGTAATAATAATAATAATAATAATAATACTTTATTTCCTTTTTGACAAATACAATTTGTATAGGATCAGTCACAGTTTAGTAAAAAAAATAAGTAAATATAAATGTAAATCTAAAATTACGCTAAACCTAACATTACAAGACAAACACAAATAGAAAATGTAAAATTACTAGTGTATACTTAAAATAATGTCAACTACTAAAATATTCATCAACAGAATAAAACGTATTCTGCAATAAAAAATCTTTTAAAGTTAATTTAAATATTTTCATATTCTTACATTTTTTTATTGGCTCGGGTAATTTATTATATATTCTTTGACCTATTATTGCAGGTGAGTAAAAATGCATATTTCCTTTAGAAAAAGGCACATGTAATTTTTGATTCTGCCTTGTATTTATATTGTGAATTTGACTATTAGTTTTAAATTTCTCAAGATTTGAATGAATAAAAACACAAACTTCAAAAATATATAAACACGGCACAGTTAAAAGTTTATATCTAGTAAAGTAACTCTTACAGCTAGTGATTCGAGAAATACCAGCAATACAACGGACTATTCTCTTTTGAGACAGAAAGACTTCATTGAATTTACAAGACCTACCCCAAAATACTATGCCATACCGCAAACGAGACTCCACCTGAGCATAATACAGCATAATTAGCTGTTTTTCACTTAGTATATCTTTGAGGTTTCGAAGTAGGTAGCATGATGAGTTCATTTTGGAAATAATATCATCACATTGCCTTTTCCAATTGAGACATTCATCAACATACAAAGCCAAAAACTTTAGGCAATGAACTTTTTCAATTTGTTTAGAATATATTGATAGTTCGATATCTAACAGATGTTTCTGTCTATTGTGGAAATGAATAGCATGCGTTTTATCCGCATTAAGATGTAAGTAATTCGAGGAAAACCAATTACTAAGATCACACAAAAGTTCGTTACATTTATTTTCAAGAGATATATGTGATTTATCTGATATAAGTATTGAAGTATCATCTGCATAAAGTGTAAACTGTACAGCAGAATTTATTGAGACAATATCATTTAAGTAAATAAGAAATAATATTGGGCCAATTACAGAACCTTGTGGAACACCCATATGAATGTAAATGTAATCTGATTTGGAAATATTTACTGATTGTTGGGATACATCTGTTAAGGAGACATACTGACGACGTTCTGATAGGTAGGATTCTATCCATTTTAGAGAGAGATCTTTTATTCCAATATTTTCTAACTTATTAATGAGTAACGTATGATCGACACAGTCAAATGCCCTACTGAGATCACAAAAAATCCCGACAGGGCATTCATCCGCATCAATATAGTTAGTTAAAGTCTCATAAAATGAATGAACTGCTGTATTTGTAGACTTACCAGCCTGAAAGCCATGCTGATATTTACTAACAATACCTTTCTCCAATAAATAAGAGTTTAATCTGTTAAGATAACAGTATTCGAATATTTTTGAAAACACTGAAGGGACAGTTATTGGGCGATAATTACTAATATTCTTTGGATCACCTTTCTTATGTACAGGAACGACTTTTCCCACCTTTAGATAATCCGGGAAAATACCATTGCAAAAAGACAAGTTTATTAGAAATGTTAAAGGTGATAATATGAATGGAATTACTTTTTTTAATAAAAATTGAGGTATTTCATCAAATCCACACGATTTTGAAGATTTCAATTTTCCTATCAATAATTCACTCAGCTCATTTGGAGTGTAAGGACATAATTGTAAAAAACTGTCATTTTCATTATAAGGCGGTTTCCTTAAAGTACTATTTTGATGACTGGGAATTTTAGAACGTACCTCAATTGGAGCATTCTTAAAGAAAACATTGAACATGTTAGCAACAATAGGGCATTCGTCTATTACACAATTTTCATCTGATTTTAGACATATATTTTTCCTTCTATTATTGTCAACATTATTAGTCACGTCGGCAACAAGTCTCCAGGCACTTTTTGTTGGATTATCTGATGATGAAATAATATTCTGGTAATAATTTTTCTTTGTCAAACATAAAAGTTTCTGGTGTTTCTTTTTTTCTAACTTGTAATATTCACGAAGACACGGACAGGATCTAGATAAAACATGCAAGTTTTTTAAGTTACCACTAGATAAGCGTACTTCAGTGTTTACCCATTTTTTACGATCGTTTATAATACGTTTATTTTGCAATGGAAAATTAATGTTAAAATAATACGAAAAAATATCAACAAACACATTAAAAGCCAAATTAGTATCAAGTATACCATAAACAAGATTCCAATCTTCCAGCACAAGACTCGTAACAAAATTATCTATCCCACTCTCTGAAAAATATCGCTTTTGACAAGACATAGGCAATTTCGATATATCGATTTCAAGTTCGACTAAAACAGTTCTATGATCAGACACAGTGTTGTCAAGAATACATGATGTACCTAAATTAGAAAAATTTACAAAAATATTATCAATTGTTGTTATGCTGGTATTTGTTACTCTTGTAGGCCATTTGACAAGATTAGTATGTATGTTATAAGCAGATAAGCAATTAAGTAGTTTTGTTTGGTTATTGTTTGACGTTTTCATATCAATATTAAAGTCACCACAAATAATATAACATGCATTTGGCTTGTATAAATAATTTAAAAGACAGTCAAGATTATTTAAAAAAATATTTACATCTCCACACGGAGATCGGTAGCAATTCAAAATGTAAAAGATATTATTGTTTTTATCCCTAATTAAAGAACAACAAAACTCTGAATGTTTATCAGAACAGAATTTTTTAACATTAATATTATGAGCGTTTACATTTCTCTTTACGAATATTCCTACACCACCTCCTCTTACTGAAGAGTTTCTACAATAACTACTACTCATAGTAAATCCATCAATGTATACATTATTAATAGAGTCAATGGTTTCCCATAATTCTGTTAGACATAAGATTTCTATATTTTTAAAGGTATTAATATCCACAACAATGTCACATATTTTATGGTTATTTATACTTTGAACATTTAATAACATTAATTTAGGGTTAAACATTACCTCTGGAACCTCTGATTTTTCCGTAGGTACAAAAAATTGTTCACACATGCATTTTCAGGCCAGAGTGCTGGATCCATAGCTTTATTGAAATTATTTTGATATATTCGGACCTTAAATGATGAGTAAAGACTTGGGTAGCGAGACTCCATAGACTCGCAAAGCACTTCCGGAAAATGGGGTTTTAGAAGATTTTCCATTGCAGTCACATTGGTGCTAGGATCAATGCGATACACATGTAGATCCACATATTTTGGAACACCTTTGACAGATCCAGCACCAGTTCCAACAACTAACTGTCTTCTTCTTTTGTTTCTGTCTTGAACTTTCTGCCATGGAGCTTCGTCTTTTGTGGCTTCTTTCGTAAGATTTATTACAGATGACATAATACTTTCTTGGGCCTTTTGACACTCATTACTTCCTAAATCAACTGAAGCTGGAAGTGCTGCTTCCACAGTGGACGTGGATTGACTTTTACTACGACTACGACTACTATTATTAGCTACAGCATTTGAATTTTCAGGTGGTTTAAGTCCCAAGTTAGTAGGTTTGGCAACGTTGGACGTAGTCCGTTTATGTTCAATATTTTTATTTGAATTCGTTTTTAATAAAGAAATAATTAAATCTTGACGTTCATTACCTTTTACTAGCTCTGTATTTAACGATTTTAAGTAAGTAATCTCGATCTCGGCACACTTTAACTTGCACTGTAGTTGAGTGAGTTCTAACCTCAAATCACTATTGCACAGTTTCACATCGGAACAAGAAGATCCACTGGTCTCCAAAACATTTTTGACACTTTCACTAATTTTTATTCCTTCGGGAACCTTTTTGTGAATAAGTATTTCCAATAATTCTGATTTCTTAAGACGATCTAGTTCTTTGTATATTAATTCGTCAGTCGCCATCTTGATTTAAATAGTGACTGCAATTGTTTATATGCAATTGTTTATATCGTACTTTATCGAATGCTTTATTATAGTCAATAAAACATGCGTATATATCTTGATTGACGTCCAGGCATATTTGTATTAGTATATTAAGTAAAAAAAGAGCTTCACGTATTCCTAGACCTTTGCGAAAACCAAATTGTGTATTATTAACGTCTATGTCCAGTTTGTGATATATAGAAACAAGATCAGACAAGCAAAACAGGTTGTCTATTGAATGTAATGCATTCGAACAATCTTAAACACCATTCGTTTTTGAATGACCCATCAGTAAGGGTGGGTAGCAATGGGTAACAATATAACTACCTCCAAAAGTTAGGAGCCAAAACAATAAAACACAACTTTCTTTATGAGTTAATTCTTAGGCCTCGTTTAGCACAGTCTCTCAGGTGTGAGAACATCTTATCTTAAAAGTAAATCTGAAAAATCGTGCACCAGTATAGCTAAATAGTGCACATACAAGAAAAATCGATGTCCAACTTAACCAAACCATGAGAATAATCACTGGAACAATAAAACCAACGCCAGTGAGATGGCTGCCCACTCTGAGCAATATTGCTCCACCAGATCTACGCCGTACAGCAGCATTAGTGAGAGACTACCAGAAAATTGTAGCCAACGTACAATTATAAATACATCAAGATATCTCAGATATCTCAAAAGAGCACCAGCGACTGAGATCTAGAAATCCTCCAATACGATCTGCCCGAAAAATTGGTAATTCCTATGATATACATGGATGCCAACAAGATGGATACCAACAGTAGAATCGGACTATATTAAGATATCCACCCCAACTCAGGGTTTCATCGGATCAAATCTGCCCCGGTCCACTTGGGCAAGGCTTAATCGTATACGTACCGGATATGGTAAATGTGCTGATTCGCTGTTCAGGTGGGGTCGTGCAGAAAGTCCACAGTGCGATTGCGGACAATCTAGACAGACCATAAGCAATTGTGTTTCAGACTGCTTGAATCGTGCCTACCGTGGAAACCTCCAGGACTTTGCAGAATATTCCCCAGAAGCAATTGAATGGCTATGTAAATTGGATATTAATATTTAGTGTCATTCATTCTATCTTTAGTGTTTAAATAATATATTTAATATATATGTATATATTATTGTATTTGTATATTTATCGTACTGTGAAAGTCCATACGCTAAATAAAAAATAAATAAAAATCTGAAAAATGTGTTTGGCTGGGAAAATAAACCAAGATATTAACATCATATTTATTGCACATAAATAAATATAAAATTAAAATTTTCTTATTAAATCAAAATCAAACAAAGCAAATCTTGCCTATAGCTTTACATAAAAAAAATTGAATGATACTTATTGCTTCTGACGTCTTCAAGAAGGTAAACAGTATTGCAGAATGTATTGGTTAGTTGCTGATGTAGCTGAATCTAGATACTTTCATGTTTGTATCTTCAGGTGGCCATTGAGTTCTTAAAAGCACTTGCAGTTGTTATTGCATGGTCTTTAACAAGGCTCAAGAAGTTTCATCCATGTGGTTTCGATATGTCCCACCAAAAGGTCTGTTGGAAAAAGGAGTTGTCAGATTAAATAAAAAAAGTGTACTGGCTTATTAATGAACCACCCGTGGAAAACTATCCTTGATACAGAAGCAAAATCAAACGCTTCATGTAATTGTATTATAAACATTTTAAAGACATTAGTAGAATGCTTTGATATAACCAGATACGAGATGGAACATGCAATACGCCTACCAAAAACTAGTATGGCTCCAATATCATATTAAATACATTCCGACTGCTTAAACTACTTCTAAAAAAATAATCACTATGTTGTGAGACCACATAATTTAGTCTCCGAAAGTGGTAAAACTCCCAAAAATTGGTTAAATTCTACCTCTTTAGACTATCTAAGAAGTAAAATGTCAAATATTATAGCGAATGTCGCAGTCTCATGAGGCAAATTTTAAAAATATTTTTAAAAATCATTTCTTTACATATTTACAGCAAATGCGAGGAGAATTGGAATCTCATAAATAATTATGGCGGGTAACAGAGCGTAATTTGCCAACGTCCAGCTTCTAAAGTCAATATTGATGCCCAAAGAAAGTAAAATTAAATTATACAAAACTTTGATAAGACCAGCTGTCATCTTTGCTGCAGAGGAAAAGTTTATACTAAAGAATGAAAAGGACAATGAGAAGTAAACCAAGAAAGTCATGTCTGCAGGACGTGGAGGAGGATTTAAGAGCGATGCAGAGATGCCTAGATATTAGATAGATTATAGGTTACGAAAAGGCTTTCGATACTGTCCATCGCAATAAAACAAATTCTAGGTGAGCGAGATAATAATAATCGTTTTACGATTACGTTTTTAGATATAATAATAATAAGTTTTTACTAAAATCAGTAAAAAAGTAACAGTAGAGTCCGACAAGGCTGCGTGCTGTCATCTCTCTTGTTTACCTTGTACTCGAATGAAATCTTCTAGCAAGCTTTATACAAAAAAACAACAAAAATAGAAAGATACAATTTAAGTTAAATATCAAAAAGACCAAGTATGCAGTAGAAAGCTAGCAGAGCAAAGTGTTATGATGTTCTGGAATTTGACGGAAAAACCATAGGACATGTTCAGCTGTACTAATAGTTGGGCTGCACACTTAAAACTCGGTCGGCACAAAAGACATAATACCTTTGAGAGCTCGTATTGCCATGATGCTATGTGTAATAAAGCCTTTAAAATGTGAACTTACTGCGTTTTCCGCGAATTTAGTAAATCGATAGAGATCAAACACAAAAATACTAAAACACATAGGTACTTGGAACATATACTGCGTAATAGAAAATACCAAGTGCTTTAGCTTATTATTCAGGGTAAGATCGATGGTAAAAGGGGTCCAGGTGGTCGTAGAACTTTCTGGCTGACGAACTCATGGCAATGTTATGGAATTAGCACGACACCATTGTTCAGAAATGAAGCCGTAACAAACATTCTTAACGCATTTTCTAATAATTTTGTAAAAACTTTTGGATGCTTTTTGGTGTTTCATCTATTTGCCTCTGAGATCTTAATTGGCAACTTACTGATTGCTAACAGTTATTTTCTGAATAAATTTTTCCAATTTACCGTTACCTTAATTATTCTTAGTGTTCTATATATTTCTTGGGTTTGCCGTATTTGTTGTCTCTATTTGACAAAAAAATGAGACAAAAAATACGCAAAAATGGCAAATTTAAGTAATTTGTGTAACCAGTCAATTTACGGTATGTATAAGTGCTTTCAGGGAAGTACATACATATAATGATGTTCCTAATCCTTTTCTATACTAATATTCTCGATTACTGAATAATCGCCTAGTATACAACAAATACTTGATAGTTAAGCTTATCATTTGAGAAACATTATTATTACGTTTTAGCAACAGTAAATAAATTATTATAAAACAGCTAGACTTATTTTTGATTAGATATAGGATAAAATTTTTAGTCAAGTACAAAGTCTCTTCTGCGTAATTTTTAATTACTTACCACCGGTCACTTGCATTATTTGATTGAATTTATCATACAGTTCTTACAGTTGACTTACAATCGAGTTGACTTATATTCAAGTATAAAATTTTCAAAAACATTGCTCGTCTTAATTTTTTTATTTTTTTTTCTGTTACACTACGCTCACAGTTTTTTGATATTTTCCAACTATCTTCACCTTAAATCTGCTTGTACTTCAAGAAAATTCTTCTTCTTCTTTTTACACAGACATGACTGTTTGTTTTTCAATGTGCCTCCAGTAAGTTGTCGTTCCATCGTTTTTGTGGTCTTTCCACTGATGGTCTTCTTATTGGTGAACCGTCTCTCGCCATCTTCCCTACTCTACTTGTTGTCATTTAGCGTATATAATCGTTCCATTCTACTCTTCTATTTCTTACCCAGTCCTTGACGTTCTCCACCTTGCGGCTACGTCGTATGTATGTACTTCTAGCTCCGTCTCATTGTGTGTTACCATCAAATTTTTTTAAGTATTTTCATTTCTACTGTTTCTAACATCCTTTATGTGTCCTCTCTGTGTCAGGTCGTGTTTGTACCGCGTATGTCATTATTGATCAGATGACTGTATAAATTCTGCCTTTCATTTCTTTCCCGATATTTTTATTTCTCCATATTGTTTCATTCAGGCAAGCAGCAGCTCTGTTTGCTCTATTCACTTGATCTTCCACTTCTGTTTCGAGCTTTCCGTAGCTAGATAATGTGATGCCTAGATATTTAAACTCCATTACTTGTTATATTATCTACATTTACTCTCCAATTTACATCTTAGTAAATTTACTGTTATAACCATGCATTTTATCTTTTTGGGGAAATTAACATCTTAAATTTTCTTGCGGTTATATTAAATTGGTGCAGCATATGCTGTAAATCATCTTCACTTTGAGAGAGTAGTATTGCGTCGTCCGCATGGCAGATTATTTTTAGTTGTTTTTCTCCCATTTGGTATCCTTTTTTAGTTCTTACTTTTTTTATTATTACATTTATAATCATGTTGAACAATAGAGGACTCCGATAATCCCCTTGTCTTATCCCATCGCCAGATTCAATAGGGTCAGTTAGTTCTTGATTAGTTAGATTAGTTCTCAGCTAGTTTTGATTATTCCTAGAGGTATCTCACGTGCGTACAATAAGTGTATAATGTCCTTTAAATCGGTCAAATGCATTCTTAAGGTCCACGAAACATACATATGTCGGTTTGTTGTATTCTAATGGTTTCTCTTGCATTTGCCTTAAATAAATATAGAGTCGGTGCATGATCTTCCCGACCTAAAACCTTGTTCTTCTGTTAGTGTTAATAATTTCATTCAGTTTATTTGTTACCACTGTGGTTGTTAATTGCCGAGTCCAATTTGTCTCCCTGAGAGGTATTAGGATACTTGATCGCTATTCTTGAGGAATTTTGTTTTGTTCTATTATTTTTTGGATTAGTTTTAATAGTTGTTTGATCAGATCTGATCCTCGGTATTTAGGAGTTCGTTGGGTATTCTGTCTTCTGGTAATTTTCTATTTTTTAATTTTCTCAATGCTTCCTTTACCTCTTCCTCCTCAATATTTATTTCTTCATTTCTCGTCACCTCTGGTGTTGGTGGTTCATTACCGTCACCTTTAGCAAATAGGAATCGAAAGTAGTCAGTCACTGTTTCCTTCTGAATGCGTTTTGTTTTAATTAGTTCGTTCTTCGTTCTTCTCTTTTCTTTGTCCTTTAATTATTCTTTATACTTCTTTTTATGTTCCGTAGAAGTCGTGTTCCATCTGTTTTTAGAAGGTCTGCCAGTGTTCCCTATTTATTTGTCTAACTGAAGTATTCCTTTCATTTTTGAGTTGTTTATAGCGGTTGTATGCCTGTTGTGTTTACTGTATTCTATAATATAAAAAGATTTTCTTCTTTTCTTCACATTTTGTCTTCACTTCCTCTCTAAATCATGAAAAACCTCTTCAAGAAAATACAAAATAAACTCTGAGATAGCGCGT
>NW_027314076.1:0-17782 GCF_040954645.1 Diabrotica undecimpunctata
CGCGCTATCTCAGAGTTATTGTGTTGGAATAACATGTTTTTGGAGAAGGAATTTGGTCATCTCCTCGGAGATAATGGCTTCCATAACTTTGGCAACTACTGGCAGCAAGCTAATCGGACAATAATTGTTGGGGTCGAGTTTGTTGCCTTTTTAAAAATAGGGGTAACGGAAGCTAATTTCCAACTAGGGGGTAAGGAGTTCTGGATGAAAGAAGTTTGCATAGTTAACGTTAAGGGTATTGCAAGCGTGTCTGCGCACCTTTTTAACAGTTTTGGTGTTAAACCATCTAAACCGGGTGAAGCGGCTGTGCGAAGTTTAATTAAGTGTTGTTTGACATGATCCACTGTGAATTTAACTTGCTGTAAGGATGCGCCGATACGATTACAGTTAATAGCAGGTAGATAACCATCATTCGATTCTTTAGTAAAAACCTGTCAAAATGCTAAAGAGAGAGTTTCGGAAGATTGTCAGAAGATCATACATCACATCAGAGTTTGTTGTCTTTTTTAAAAATAGGGGTAACGGAAGCTAATTTCCAACTAGGGGGTAAGGAGTTCTGGATGAAAGAAGTTTGCATAATTTTTGCAAACAATTTTTATTTTGTAACTTCAAAAGGCTGTAACTTTTTTTGTGTACACTTTGGTACTAAGGTAAGTTGGATTCAATTAATTTGTTTTTGTCCCCGGAATACGTGATTTAATTTATGACTAGACTTCGGCAAATATGCAAATAAAAATGTAGAAAATATGCGCATAAATATGCACGTGTTTACGCGAAAATATGCAAATATTTTACAAAATATGCATACAAATAAATAAAAAAATCGTAAAATAGTAACAATTTTATTTAAAAAAAAAGTGTACATAACTAAATATTTCCTACTATTCATTAAGATTTACATTTATTTTAAGTAACTACATCATTTTTAAGTATGAATAAACTTATTTAGAATTATGGTAACAATAAATGACCAAGTGGTGTTCAAAATTTTCTAACAAAAACTTGTGGCTTCTGTCTGAGTACATATATTTATATATGGAAAAACTTCGTTCAACATCAACTGATGTAACGGGAGCATTTTTCAAACTAACCAAAACATTTGGTTCTAAATTAATTGTTTCCGAAATATTTCCAGCTAGAACACTGACTACTTCAGAAAGAATATGGTAACCTTTATTTTTTTCCATAGTAGCTTCAAATTTTTTTAAAATATCTTTTCCAATATTACCTTTAACGTTCCGACAACATGACGCAAATTCTTTTATTAATACTGTACTTTCGAACAATGACAGTTTTGGTGATTCTAACTGAGTAATTGTTTTTTGAATAAAACTAAAATTTGATTTTATAAATGAAAGTTCTTGTTGAAGCAAGTTACTCTGAAAAGTTTGTTTAGAATCCAAAAGAGATTGGAAACTTTCATCTGTTAACGTATCAATTATGTTCTTTATTTTAACAAAATGATCTGCATAAAAATTAGCTGCTTCTAACCATGTTCCCCATCGCGTTAAAATAGGTTGTGGTGGAAGAGGAATGTTAGGTAGCATTTCTTTATAAAGTTGAATTCTTATAGGAGATTTAAGAAATACTTTTTTGACACTGGATATCATGGTATTTACAAGAGGAAACTTTTTTCGTATTTCCTCTGCAACTCTGTTTAATCCATGCGCTACACAAGTAACATGTATTAAATCTGAGAAAAATATTTTTAAATTTTGTCCTGCTTTCACCATATAAGGAACAGCATCCGATAAAATAAGCAGTAATTTATTAGAAGGAATAGTTGTCGGAAGAAAAAAAGTTGCTAATGTTTCTTGTATAAAACGCGAAATTGTTAAAGCATTTGTTTTCTCAAGTTGCTGGCATGAAATAAGATGAGATTTTGGTAAGGTATCTTCTTTAAGAACACCAATCAATAAATGAGCAATATACTTTCTTCTTATTTCTTCTTAGAGACCGATCACTTGGAACATTAAGTTTGCAATATTTTTTTAGAAACGAACTAAAATTTACATTTGCTAATTTTGAAAGCGGTATGTTTGCAGACACTAATGCGCGACACAAGTCTTCATTAAAAGTTTCTTGCTCATCTAATTTTTTTGAAGTAGATTGGAAACATTTAGCCATTGAAGTTTGATGTTTTCCTCCTATTTTTCCTTTTTTTGCAATGTGTGAAGCAGTTCTCACATGTTGGTCTATCTGAAATTTCTTCTCACATGCTATCTATAAATAAAAATAAAAACCTTTATTTTAACCCAACCTTTAAAATATAAAAATATACAAGGTGTTTTTGGTTAATCACATAACTGGTTTGGAAAAAAAAACACTCGCTAAGTGTTTTAAATGCAGTATTAATCCACAAATTAGTTTTTGTTACTAACCATTAGTACATCATATAACATATTTTAAAATTCAACAAAAGTTTTTTTTTTGTTAATTCAATTACAATAAAAATAATTGTGTTTTAGAATAGCTGACTTCATAAAAAAAAGTAAAGGTGAAAAATTTTTCTAAATACACACCATTGTATTGTACCATGGACAATTTTTTCTCACTAAAGGAAGCTATTTTTCATTTAAAAACAACCTACGAGTACTAAATTTCAAGTAAATACGTTTATTGGTTTTAAAGTTATTGTTGTTATTAACTAAAAGAATTTAATTTTTTTTAATTTTAACACCCTGTATCTCGAAAAGTAAATAAGTTTGACCCCTCATTAACTATATCGTTTTGTTCAATTTTTCGAGAAGTATCTACAGTCAAAACGCGCTATCTCAGAGTACGCGCTATCTCAGAGTATGAAAAATTAGATATTTAATAGAAAATATTAGATACTTACAATTTTGCCACAGACTGAACAGTAGATTTTTCCCATATCCATAGACAGCTCTTTATAAGGTTTAATCCAAGTTGAAGCACTGGTTGTTTTAGGCATTATAAAATCACAATCTTCCTTTTTGTTACGCACAACGAGTGTTTACGCTTTGAATATCAAAACAAAAATGATTTACAAATCTGAGCATCAAATTAGAAATGTTTAGGTACCTAATTCAATAAACTGGGAGATTTTGGAAAATCCCTAAATTAGGAACAAAACTATTAGCCGTTTACCTGCTGTTAAGATACAATAAATTGTAGATAGATTTGGGGATTAGATCATAAAATGCAAATGAGCGAACCCTTAGCGATTATCCAATAACTGAATGCCTCAGTGACCGAGACTTTCTAAGAATGTTGAGGGCTACTTAAATTGATCTTCTTTGAAATTGTAAATGTTTTGTACCTGTAGAGATTACGTACTTGATTAAAATGACTACAAAATTTTATACAAGAATTGAAATAAATTGGTATGTTTAAAAATTTTCAAATACAGTATAAAAATCTGAACTTTTATGCACTTTATGCAAACTTTTATACAAATATGCCAAAATATGAAATATTTGCATAAAATATGCACAATATGCAAAATATGCAATATGCATATTTGCCGAAGTCTATTTATGACATACCTTTTTAAAACAACATGTATTTTAATCACATAAAAATTCCATTGTTTTGTTATTATATTGTATTTTACCTAAATCAATAGTAGTGTTACCTTTGTCTGCTTTTGTAAACACTATGTTGTTTTCTAATAATTTATTTTTAATTGAAAAGGCTGTTTGGTTCTCTTTGTAACTTTTTAGTTTCACTACACACATCGGTAATAGATTTAGCAATGACACCTTTTTCGATATTGTTGGCTGCATGTATACACCACTGTGTAAGTGCTTACACAGTCTCATCGGTCAACGGACCAACTTACATCGGTCAAACTGGTAAAACTTTAAAAAACTCTATAGCAGAACATAAACGGGCTTTCCATAATAGAAAAACAGATTCGCCATACCTTCTAGATCAAAATCATTCTTTTAATGACGATTTTTAAATTCTTCTCATCCAAAATAAAGACCTTAAGCTAATTTTATTAAAATCTATGAAAATCAAAAAATTAAAAAATACGTATATAATTCTGAATGACCAACTTAAGACAAACAGTTCTCCCCTCTTCAACCTATTCAGTTATAAAGTGGAAACACATACCAAAAATAGATCACTTGAGGAAGGCACTCTGTCGAAACAGCTGTAGTGATAAGATATTATAATAAATTTTGTGGAAGTTTTGGTAAAAAAGTTTTTAGTGTTTTATTGTTGTATAAACTGAAATTCCATCAAGTAACGGTCTCGGTATGTCTTTTATGCTATATAAAGAATCCTCGTATAATACATACTAAAGTTAAATATATAGATCTCCGTAATTTATATCTGTCAATCGTCTACTTAAGATCTCCAAATAAATATCCCAATCAAAATAGACAAACAAGATAACGATTGGAAAATTCATTATATTGTTCAAACACGACCTAACCCTCATGATTTATCTCAATGCGGGTATAATTTATAGGAAGTTGTCGTGTATGTATTTGTGTACCTATCTCTGGTAACACCTAAATTTACTGCTCTTTAATGGAAATCCGTGGGCGTTAACACTTTGCGGAATATCTTCAAGAGTAAGTTAAATCGAAGTGGGAGCTGGATTAGTGGAATGTTAAGGTGGTCTCAACTTCAGGTGAAATATATTTACCGTCTGGATTCATGCTCCAATTTATTTATTTGTAATAGTATGTGGTAATAAATAAATCGATCACGTTCCAATGAAGGTAAATGTACAGTCGGAAAAATGGAAGATTACCCATGCGTCATCGATGATATGCATACGAATCAAATCAAAACTTTCTAGTCAAACAAAATCTAATATCTCTAAAAATAATATTGAAAATAAACGGGTGTGACTACTACTCCAGCGTACGATTTTTCGCTGCGTAAGAATTTACCAAACAGTTTTTCTGATATTCTTGTTCTGGTAATATATATTTATTGGTGACAAATGTTACTATTATTACCATTATTAATTATTTGATATAGATTTATCATACAAAAACTATGAGGAAGCAAATATGGTATTATGAATTTCTTCATGTTAAAGTTACCAGTGGACGTAAATAGTAACATAAATTTAAAAAATGTCGTTTATTATGTCAGCTGCAATTCTTCTCATGGAGCCGTCTCCTTTCGAAGATTGGTGATCCAAATGGCAATTGTAGTTTTGTAGTTTTGGAAACTGCTGCGCGGAAGATTTCTGCGGATGAGCGGTCGAACCATGTCCTCAGGTCTTTCAGCCACGAGTTCTGGCGTCTTCCTACTGATCTTTTGCCCTGTACTTTTCCTTCCAGTATAACTTGAAATAATTCATATCTTTCGCCTCTCAACACATGACCCAAGTATTGCATTTTCCTCTCTTTGATTATTCTTAGTAATTCTTTTTGTTTACACATGCGACGAAGTACCTCACCATTAGTAACTTTTTGTACCCATGGAATTCTCAACATTCGTCTGTATATATACATCTTAAAGGCATCTATTCTTTTTTCTATTTTAGAGTCCATTGTCCAACTTTCACAGCCATACAGTAAGACAGAAAAAAAACGTAACATCTGATCATTCGGATTCTAAGCTGTAGACTAAGACGCGCTATCTCAGAGTTTTCCATGCTCATGAATGTTTTCCTTGCTTGTTCGATTCGTGATAGGATTTCTTTTTTGGATTACACTGACTATTGATATTTGCTCCCAAAATATTTCATGGAATTTACCTGTTCCATTATTAGTCCCTTGGCATACACCTGTACGTTTATTGATGTCTTTGAAACTACTAAAGTTTTAATTTTGGGAACGTTTAGATGTAAATCTAACATTTCGCTGTGGTAAACTACCGCATTTATTATATTTTGTAGTTCTTGTGCGTTGCTTGCTATTAACCCATCAAAGCCTTGTGTGACCACTTGGTTACGAAAACACGCCATCATTTAATGTTAATTGTAGCTCAAGTTAACGCGAGAAATCTATCCGCAGTTTAACTTTTCGTTACTAGATGTCAGTGTATTCCATTTGTTACAGTGTTACATTCCATAGTTTGGAGCGAACGAATAGTATAGTTGTGTGAATTCATGCGTATTAACGAATGTGCAAATTATGGAACCGAGATTTAAGTAAGTAGTTTTATTAGTTTACTATTAAGACTTTCCGGCAATTTAAATAATTATTGATATAGTTAAGGAAGTAGGTTATAATATAAAAAAATATTGCAGGCAACCTGGCTCATTACCAAAAAATTTACATGAGACTGAATCAGACTGTTACCAAATGGTCACACTAGGTTAATAAGAGATTTAATTATTTGTTTATTTATTTACAGGAGAGGTTTGACGCTCCAGAAAGTCCTGGATATGGTTTATAACGATGAAAATAATGCAACTGACATATATATATATATATATATATATATATATATATATATATATATATATATATATATATATATATATATATATATATAGATATATAAGTATATTTAAGTCCACCTGATCCAAATGTTTTGACTGATGAAGATTCGGCTTACGAGGATAATGGTAGACTTGTGGATAACCTGTTCCGAAGATAATTATTAGCAGAAGCCGAGCTGGATTATTTTGATGATGCACCAGAAGAGACTAGTGTTTTTAATGAGATGGAAGACGAGCAAACACCACTTATTTCATCACTTTCATACAGAACCTAATACTAGTTTTTTAAAATCACTAAAGGGAAAAAAGTATACTAAAAGAACTTGGATCGATAGAGATTTTGTAAAAACATCCGACTTTCCCAAAGCAGACTTCTCACAATTTAAAAATATGAGCCCTACAGATTTATTTGAGTTGTTTTTTCCATAACGAAATGCTAGGCCATATTTTAGACGAAACTAGAAAATACGCTCTTTTTGTGAATTGTCCTGATCCAAAGATTACCTTGCACGAACTCAAATATTTTTTGGGTATTTTGATTGTTTCTGGATACAGTTGTCTTCCTGGAAAACGGTTTTATTAGGACAATGGAGCAGACATTTCCAATAAAATGTCTGCACTGTGCTGATAATACGCAAATGGATTTAAATGATAAAATGTGAAAATTGAGACCAGTAATCAAAAAATCACAGACTACTTTTCTCAAATATTATCAACCAACTAAAAATATGAGTTATGATGAGTCGATGGTGCCTTAACTTCGAGACTAGTTACCTTGTGAATTTTGAGATGTGTCAAGGGAAAAGTACCAATTACAACGATCTTTACCAACTTGCATTTGGAAAAGCAGCCGCTCCTCTTGTCTCGATGTTAGACAGTTTTCCACAACAAAAGCTACCTTATCAAATATATGTAGATAATATTTTTACTGGATTTAATTTAATGGTATATTTAAAAGAAAAAGGATATGATGTCACAGGAACAATAAGAGAGAACAGGATATATTGTCAATAAAACAACTATGTCCAAACAAACTCGAGGTTATTTGGTTTCAAAAATTGACAAAGAAGATGGTATTATGTTGACACAAGATGGATGGATAACGCCGTCGTAACAATGGCATCAACTTTATACGGTGTGCATCCTATTCAACAAGTGAAACGTTATTCACATATAACAAGTTTATGGGAGGCACTGTTAGAATGGATAAGGATTTATCAAGATACCGTATAAGTAATCGTAGTAAGAAATGGTATTGGTCTATACCTACATGGTTAATTGAGGCTGCGGTGCAAAATGCGTGGATACTTTACAAGTGTTCAGGAAGGCCGACAACTAATTTGATTTTTCGACGTGAAATCGCGACTACTTACCTTGCGAAATTAAAAAACCTTCCGATTAGACCTGGTAGACCAACAACAAGTAGAAATATTTTATCTCTTAACAGAATCTCTGACAACATTAGGTACGATGGTGTTAACCATCTCATTATACCTATTCCTAATAAAAAACGAAGGCGGTGCGCAGGAGAAGGGTGCTGCTCAGTAGGACGTACGCAGTGTGCGAAATGCGATATTGGACTCTGCATTGAATGGTTTGCCATATTTCATAAAGAGTAAATCTTATAATATTTTTATACTATTTTGGCCTAGTGTTACCATATGGTCACAGTTTGTAATGTCATATGTTCTATAAACAAATAAAATTTAATACGTTTTTCTGCTTATTTGTATTTTTCCTAAACTAAACTGCAAAAAACCACCAGTTTTACAAAAAAAATTAATTCAGGCTTTGATGGGTTAAGACGGTATTATCAGCATATCTGATGTTGTCTATGCTGATTCCGTTAATCTTAATTCCGCCTTGGACCTCGTCTAATGCTTCTCTGAATATAGACTATGAATACAAATTAAACATTAGCGGTGATAAGACGCAACCCTGTCGCACTCCTAGTCAGATTTGTATGTCTTCGGATGTTGTGTGCTCTATTTCAATTGTTGCCGTTTGGTGCCAGTATAGTTCTGAGATAAATCGCAAGTCTTGTTCGTCAACTCCAGTTGTTCTCAGAATTGCGATCATCTTTTGATGGTTAACGCAGTCAAATGCTTTTCGATAGTCAATAAAACATGCATATACATCTACATTCATGTCTCTGTATCGTTGCATTAACACATTTAAAGCAAAAAGAGCCTCTCGTGTTTCCAATCCATTTCGAAAATCCAAATTGAGTGTCACTTCTTGTAAATTCGTGTATGGATAATTCTGAGAAAACTTTTAAGGACATGAGACATCAAGCTTAATATTCGATAATCATCGCATTGTGAGGAATTCGATTTTTTGGTAATGCTACGAATGTTAATTTTAGCTAGTCTGTTGGTATTTTACCTGTGTCATATATCTTATGAATACTTTTGTTATTAAATCTAGGCTTTTACTTTCGTTATCTGCAATTTTGTTTTAGTATTTCGACATTGATATTGTCTGGACCGGTGGCTTTTCCATCTTTCTGAGATTTTACTGCGTGAATCACTTTTTCTTTGGTTATTTCTGGGCCTTTTTCATTTATTTGATTATCTGTGGATGGTGGAGAACAAGGTCTATCGTCGTCAAAAGAGTTTGTATGTATTCTTTCCATCTCTCTAGTTTGTCTTCTGAAACCATAATTATTTCGTTATTTTCATTTTTTAATACTGTTGCTTGTCACTTTTCGTGTCTACCTGTCTTTTTTTTACTTTTTTATAAATATTAAAGGTGTCGTATTTTTCCTGAAGTTGTTCGATTTCTACGCATTTTGATGACATCCAGTTTTCTTTCGCCTCCCCGCCCTTCTTCTAATGATTTTGTTGATTCGCTTGTATTCTATTGGGCTTGTTTCAAGCCCAATAAGCGATATAAAATGAAAGTAAACTTAACGAATTCAGATATTAATTGATACTTTACTATGCTACTGATGTTTAGTTTGTACAAGAGAATACTAAAAACAGTGTAAACATTTGGACTTATAATTTGAATTTATTATCACCATTTTAACGTTTTCTAACTAGTATTAGAATCCACGTAAGAAAGACTGATAAGTTTCATGTAAAGTTTCATATTTTCATTTATATTAGATGAGATAAAAGAGTGCCAAGGAGACATTCCTAGGTGATGTGGTGTTAGTAAGGAATACTAAAAGGGAATTAAAAATAAGGCTGGAGCAGTGGACACAGTATTTTAAAGAAAAAGGTTTTAAATTGAGTAGGTCAAAAACAGAGTATTTAGACTGCCCATTTAAAGGTCGATTTATACATATCCGTGCCGTGTCCGGTCCGTGTTATGACCGTGCTCGGCAAAAAAAACAATAATGTACTCTTATGAGTACATTATATATATATATATATATATATATATATATATATATATATATATATATATATATATATATATACAAACAACACAGTTTATTAGGGTTGCAGTCAGAAAATTGGCCGGGATGTTAATGAAACACTCTTATGACTTTTTGTCTAGCTTTCGGAATGGTTTTATTCCTTTTTCAAGACACTGTAATAAGAAAAAGTGTAAATATTATAAAATATCACAAATCTTCAGTGCAACTTACTAGTCGTTGAGATTATTTATAAAAGCATAGACACTCAACATTAATAACACACACATAAAATATAAAATAGTGGACAAAATACATTTTAAAATTTAGGTAAAAATAGTAAAAATTTTGTTGTCATCTTTTACTGGTGTGTTTTAACTCTGGCACATAGAGAACAAAAAGAAAAAAATCCTATGATTAAAAAGTAATTAGGTGTACTTAATACCATATTTCTTTTTAAGAAATACTAGAGGCCCATCTTAGGTGATTTTAATTTTTAAACCTGTCTTAATGGTATGCAACATGTTATGCATATAACTGTAATTTGTGTGGGTACGGGTGCAGGTAGATATTAATTTTATTTTGGATGTTTTTCCAGTAAGTAACAATAAATGTTGCTCAGTTTATCTATGTCTGACTTTTTATTGATGCAATATGTACTCGATTTAATGGAACACATTTCCAAGAAAACACGTTTTGAATGGTTCTTTTCCTTTGCCAAAATACAGGAATCCTCGAAATTAAATTCATGTTTCAACGTTAATGCATGTTCTGTCAATGCACATGCATTTATTTTTTTGGTTTTTATATCGCTACGATGTGAGATCACCCTACTGTGAAAATTACGAGATGATTCTCCTATATATATTTTGTTACAAAACATTTTGTTACAAAATTTTTGTTTTTTGTTGTTATATAGGAGAATCATCTCGTAATTTTCACAGTAGGGTGATCTCACATCGTAGCGATATAAAAACCAAAAAATAAATGCATGTGCATTGACAGAACATGCATTAACGTTGAAACATGAATTTAATTTCGAGGATTCCTGTATTTTGGCAAAGGAAAAGAACCATTCAAAACGTGTTTTCTTGGAAATGTGTTCCATTAAATCGAGTACATATTGCATCAATAAAAAGTCAGACATAGATAAACTGAGCAACATTTTATTGTTTTCTTACTGGAAAAACATCCAAAATAAAATTAATATCTACCTGCACCCGTACCCACACAAATTACAGTTATATGCATAAACATGTTGCATACCATTAAGACAGGTTTAAAAATTAAAATCACCTAAGATGGGCCTCTAGTATTTCTTAAAAAGAAATATGGTATTAAGTACACCTAATTACTTTTTAATCATAGGATTTTTTCTTTTTGTTCTCTATGTGCCAGAGTTAAAACACACCAGTAAAAGATGACAACAAAATTTTTACTATTTTTACCTAAATTTTAAAATGTATTTTGTCCACTATTTTATATTTTATGTGTGTGTTATTAATGTTGAGTGTCTATGCTTTTATAAATAATCTCAACGACTAGTAAGTTGCACTGAAGATTTGTGATATTTTATAAATATTTACACTTTTTCTTATTACAGTGTCTTGAAAAAGGAATAAACCATTCCGAAAGCTAGACAAAAAGTCATAAGAGTTGTTTCATTAACATCCCGGCCAATTTTCTGACTGCAGCCCTAATAAACTGTGTTGTTTGTTTATATTGATAGTCACTAATATCCAGTAATTCTTATATATATATATATATATATATATATATATATATATATATATATATATATATATATATATATACATTGGCGTTCTCCGGACGGAGCACGGACGGGACTCATCCGTGTCCGGCGTGAAGTTAATCTCAAACGATATTTTTGTTTTCGGCACTGGAGAGGCACGAAAATGACACGGACCGCACGGACTTGTATAATTATGGCTCTTACCGCAGCTCTTAACTCAGATAAAAAAAATAAAACCTCGGATGGTAATCAAATGATTATTCAAATTAGCGAACTCTCACACTCAGTTGAACCTTCTTCAACTACTTTGAGCCCTATATTAATAGATGAATCTATTGACCAGCACGTCATGGTGAATGAGATTCCAATAATATTTGAAGACATCAATCTTACAGCCAATAATTTAATAAATTACAGTGCGATATTAAATTAGATTACTCTAAATTTGGATGATCGAGAAACCAAGAAAGGAAAAAATGAAATTATGGAGAAATTTTCGACGGCACAGGAAAATGACAATCATTATGAAAGTGTTAAACTCGGTATCAAATAATTTTTTTTTCAGGAAAAATTGCAAGATGAAAATATGAATGGGAGTGAAAGTAATGCAACAGAAGTGTTTGAAGGTGATGATTAGACTTAGGCAAATAAAAAAGTATAAAATATGCGCATAAACATGCAGTATTTTATGCAAAAATATGCAGTATTTTATGCAAAATATGCATATTTATCTAGAAAATATGCATGTAATAAAAATATTTTCAATATTTTTTTACTTACAAAAATAGTTACAATATTATAAATACATAACATATACAATTATTTTAACATATAAATATATTACATATGTAATATGTATTACATATGTACAATATGTAATGTATGTTAATATAAATATATTAACAATAGATTATCAATTGATGTTAAAAATTTTCTAATAACAAATTATGGCTTCTATCTGAAAACATATGTTTGTAAATCTAAATCTTTTTTTCGATATCAACTGATGTAACTGGGGCATCTTTTAAATTTACTATAATAGATGGTTCTAAATTAAGTGGTTCGCAAAATGTCCCAGCTAGTACTTGAACCACTTCAGAAAGAACCTGGTAACCACTATTTTTTTCATGGTTACTTTAAATTTTTGAAAAATTTCCTTTTCAATAGTACCTGTAACGTTTTGACACAATGACTCAAATTCTTTTAGTAAAACTGTACTTTCTAACAATGATAATTTGGAGGATTCTAATTAAGTTATAGTTTTCTGGACAAAACTATAATTTGATTTTATGAATGACAGTTGCTGTTGGAGGATATTATTTTGGAAGGCTTGTTTAGCTTACTATCATCCGTAAAAAGGTTAATTATTATTATTTTTTTTTAAATCAACAAAATGATCAGCATAGAAATTAGCTGCTTCCAACTGTGTTCCCCAACGTGTTAAAACCGGTTGCGGTGGCAGTGGAAACAGCAGGAATCATATCTCTGTAACATTGTATTCTTACAGGTGATTTCAGGAATACCTTTGAGATGCTCGCTATTGAACTGTTAACTAGTGGAAATTTTTTTCTTACGTTTTCGCAACTCTGTTTATTCCATGCGCTAAACACGTAACATGTATTAAGTTTGGATAAAATATTTTTAAATTTTGTCCTGCTTTCTATATGGTGCGGCATCAGATAAAATAAGCAATAATTTATCATTAGGCACAGCAGCAGGAAGAAAAAAGTTTGCAAATCTTCTTGTAGAAACTGTGATATTGTTAGAGCGTTGGATTTTCCACTTGCTTACAGAAAATTAAATACGATTTTGGA
The DNA here is from genome assembly GCF_040954645.1 of Diabrotica undecimpunctata. Lineage (NCBI taxonomy): Eukaryota > Metazoa > Arthropoda > Insecta > Coleoptera > Chrysomelidae > Diabrotica > Diabrotica undecimpunctata. The sequence goes on from NW_027314076.1 coordinate 13,314, forward strand.
AAGGTTTCATCGCTAAGTACACCAATCAATAAGTACACAATGTATCTTCCTGACGAGTCAGTGGTCTCGTCCACACATATGTAAAAGTAATTACTACCTATTTCGGCTTTTATAATGTAGATAACTGAGGAGTATAACAAATTGACATTATTTCTCTTTAGAGTTCGTTCACTGGGAATGTTTTGTTTGCAATATTTTTTTAAAAAAAGAACTAAAGTTTTCATTAGATAATTTTGAAAGCGGTATATTAGAAGTCTTCGTTAAAAGTTTCTTGTTCGGTTTGTTTTTTGGAACTTGACTGAAAGCACTTGGACACTGAAGGTTAATATTTTTCACCGGATGTAGTTTTTACTTTTTTAGCTAAATGTTTCGCGGTTCTGACATGATGATCTATTTGAAATTTTTTTTCAGATGAAATCTAAAAAAGAATATAAATATTCTATAGTTGTACCCATTTTTAAAATCTAAGATTGTAGAAATAAACTAAAAATGAACCGTTTTTGCATAACAATTAAAGTATTTAAATTAAAACAAATAAAAATCGGTGTAGTAATCTTAAAAATGTCAAGAAATGACTGTGCAAGAAGGAAGAACCCCCAAATATTAACAAGATGCTCTTGGTCTTTTCTGTTTACATTTAAAGAAAAATACTGTGAGCAGAAATTAAAAGCACTTAATTAATTAAGTCCAATATAATGATATGTTTTTGTTTTTAGCAAAATTAAAACAAACTATGCTATTGTTAGACAAAAATTTTAGCGATCTTTCAGTAGACTATTGAATGATTTGAATTTTAAATAGTTATCCTATTTTTTATCGCAAGGAGTTTAAAAAATGCATGAAAAAAGAAAAAAATACATCGATTTATTGCGAACTAGCCTTGTGTTGGTACTTTTCTTAAACATAATCCCCAATTTTAAAATCATTTGTTTGTACCACCGTGTAAATTTTTAAAATAAATAAAAAACAATACGTATGTACCTACAGTTTTGCCACAACATGCGCAATAAACTTTATCCATATCCATAGATAGCTCTTTGTAAGGTTTTATCCAAGTTGAAACGGCATTTTCAAAGCACAATAATTATTCACAATTAGAAATACACGTTGTTTACGCCTCCAATTTTACAACAAAAGTGAAAGCAAGTGAAACTGAACGTCTAAATAAAAATTTTTACCTAGAGACATAAACTGGAAAACACAAACCCTAATTCCAGGACAAAACGTGACAAAACTATAAGCCGCTGTCTTTTATTAGTTACTATACCAAGAATTTAAATACCAAGTGATTATAAAACAAAATTAAATATTGGCATTTTTATGCTATCTGTAATTTCATGTTTGAATATAAAAATATTTAGTTAACACCAAATTTTCAAATTATATGCACTTTATGCTCACTTTTATAAAAATATGCAAAATTTGACATTTTTGCATTTTTCATGAATTATATGCAAAATATGCAATTTGCATATTTGCCTAAGTCTAGTGATGATAAAGAGGAAATTGATAATGAAATTCCGAGCGATTATGTACCAGATGAGACAGACAATAGCAATACAGATGCACGTAATAGAATGAGCAAGGAAATGAAGTGACGAGGACTGCTAGGAAATTAGGAGTTGTATGTGAATTCAAGTCGCTCGCTAAGTTTTGTAATAAAATAGATGAAGAAGTAAGGAGAGAAATATTTGACAATTTTTTGAAATTAAACTGGGAGAACTCTCTCTTGTCGTTTCCTCATTGCTGAGGATCGTGATTTCCTACAATGTGGGCTGTCAATTCTCTCCATCTCTTGCGATTTTGGGCTGCTCTCATGGATGGGGACTGGGGGGGGGAAAACGTCTCTCCAGTGGCTTTCTGTACTTGATCTGACCATCGGATAGGTGAGGCGTCCTCTGCCTCTACGTCCTTCTACGTTTCCGCACACAATTAGTCTTTCTAAGTTGTCATTGTCTCTTCTCGCAATGTGGCCAAAAACTTTAAAACATTTGCAAGACACTGAGAGGAAAGTCTGGTCTGAATGTTTAGCTCTTCGAGAATCGACTGATTGGATCTGTGCTCCGTCCACGAGACGCGTAGCATTCGTCTCCAGCACCACATTTCGAATGCGTCAATCCTTTTCCTATCCTCTGATTTTATTGTCCATGTTTCGGCACCGTAACTGAAGATTGAAAAAATGAGTGTCTGTACCAGTCTCATTTTGAGTTTTTTGGATAAAGAGCGATCCTTCCATATTTTTGACAGTCGACTCATCGCGTTCTTGGCCATCCCTATTCTTCTGCGAATTTCCGTATGGGAGGAGGCTGCATTGCTTAAGGAAGATCCTAGATACGTGAACTCGTCTACTTTCTCGAATTGATTTAGGGCGCCTGTTGTTTGGAGGATATTCGCGTGGTCCACAATCATGATTTTTGTTTTCTGATTATTAATCTTGAGCCCACACTTGTTGCTTTCGGTTTCTACTCTCTTTATCAGTCTCGACATCTCCTTTTCAGATGTTGCTATCAGTGTTGTATCGTCTGCGAATCTTAAGTTTGAGATCTTTTTTCCTGCAATGGAGATGCCGCCTCTCTATCCATCGAGTGCGTTCCTCATTATGTATTCTCCATATAAATTGAACAGGTCTGGAGATAGTATGCACCCTTGTCGTACACCTCTGCTGGTTTTGAAGGTATCAGATTGCTGGTTTTCAATTCTTATTTTAACTGAGTTATCTTCGTATAAGTTTTTAATTATATTGCCAAATGATCTGGAACTCCCATCTCATGAAGAACTGTCCAGAGAACTTCCCACTTCACACAATCAAATGCCTTTTGGTAGTCTAGAAAATAGATTATTATTGGAATTTTAAATTCGCGGGCCTTTTCTATGAGCTGCCGCATATTAAGGATTTGCTCTCTCGTACCCTTCCCTTTGACAAAGCCTGCTTGTTCTTGGGGAATTTGTTTGTCTAAGTATTGTTGCAAACGGCGTTTAATGATTCTTAGTAATATTTTACTTGGATGGGAAATCAGTGAGATGGTACGATAATTACTACACTTTGTAGTTGTTCCTTTTTTATGGATTGGTAATGCACAATGATGTGCGCCATTCTCTGGGCTACTTTCCGCATCTCCAAATTTTATTACAAAGTTTTCACATTATGTAACATCCTTTGTCTCCCATGTTCTGAAGGAGCTCTCCCGTGATATCATCGTAGCCAGGGGATTTATTCTTCTTGAGGTGAGTTACAGCTTCTTCAATCTCGGACAGCAGAATTTCAGGTTCAGGGTTGTATGCGATGTTTTCGAGGGCTGAAGTGTGGCCTAGATTTACGTGTTCTTCCCTGTAGAGCTCTGAACAATAGTTTTTCCAGGTTTCCAACACTCTGTCGATATCACTTATGATAATACCATGTTTTGTCCTCTATTGCATAGTTCTTGGGTTTAAATTCTCTCGCAAGAATTTTCACTTTCCGGAAGAGGTCTTTGGTTTCATTTCGATATCCGTGATTTTCTATTTCTTGACAGATTTCAGAGATGTATTCTTGTTTGTCTTTTCGGCATCTTCGTTGAATATCTCTATATAAGGTCGCTTGTAAAATATTTATAAAGAAAAAAAAAGGTGCTTTGTTCAGACTGACTCTAGAAGACAGGGAAAATTATATTATCATCTTCAAATGGGAATGTAAAAAGAAAATATTTTTAATTACTCTAGAAATAAAAATAAGATCAGTTAGAGATTGGGCAATGAATGAAACTATCCATGGGATGTTAAAGAAATACAAAAATCAAACCAATGAACAGCAAAAGAACAACGAACGAAAAAATTTGATAAAAGAATTTATAAACTCAATCTCAAAATTACCATTACATTACTGCGAAGCAAATACAAAAAAAATATACTTGCAGGAATCATCTGAAATGTCTGCGGTATCGCACATGGCATGATCTATTATAAAACAGACTACGAACAAGAAAATTATACACCCATTCCGCAAAGGCCAAATAATTGTTCAACTGCGCCCTTCATCAAACAACAATTATATAGACGTAGGATTCACATAACTAAGCAAAAATATGATCATCTTTAGGAACTGACAGAAGTTTTACCATTGGAGGTAAAAAAGTTTTACGACGACCTTCCTTTCTGCACCAAAAAGAAAGATAATTAATTTATGTTTTTTTTAATATAAAAATAATGTTAATTAGTAATAGGTAGGATTATATACTCGCTTTCGTATATTTTATAATTAATGATAATAGTTTATCAAGCCTGGAAGCCCCCGCCAAGCCTGGAAGAAATTATCACGGCGATAGAAACCCTAAAAAATGACAAATCCCCGGGACTAGACAATATTGATGCAGAACTGATTAAAAAAGGGGGGCATGAACTTAGAACTAAAATACACCAATTAATGAAAGAAGCCTGGGAACAAGAAGTAATGCCAAAAGAATGGAGTGGCTGTATACTCTGAGATAGCGCGT
>NW_027314077.1:0-17779 GCF_040954645.1 Diabrotica undecimpunctata
CGCGCTATCTCAGAGTAATTAGTAAACGCGTATAATATAATGAATAATTGTTAATAAATAAAACGCATATTTCAAGGATAAAATATAAACGTAAGGGTAAATAAAATCTATAGCTCTGGGAAAAGCCCATTAAAATTTAATACGCAACTAAATATAGATGGTATCGAAAGACTCTTACGACAACCGTTAATAAAATTAACTTATTTACCTTCTTTTTCCTTTTACTACAAATTGAGGTATAAAAAACAAATCTAAACAAAAGTAATAAAAAAGAAACGGTAGTTAATTTGGAGGTATAAACTTTGAATCGTTTTATTTGGATAAGATGAAAACTTTTTTATTTTGATTTTACTTCTAAGCGAATAAATAGTTCAGGAAATTACTTAATACCTGACATCAAATTAAACTTGTTTATATTTATGGAAACTTGCACAGGACAAATTTATACATAATTCATTGATAATTAAAAACTAATTAAAGTAATTCCCCTAAACAGAAACTAGTGGGGGGTTCAGGTTAGGGAAAATTAGACAGAATGACCTAACGAATTTAAAGGATCAGGAGAGAAAACGATGAATGTCAATTTTGTGGTAGTTTTGCTATTCTTGCGATATTCGTATATCTGTTGGCTTTGTTAGCATTTTTGCTAACTGCTGTTAGCAGTTTGTTAAAATATCTGCATGATATACTAAAAGAGAGAAAATTGATTGCGTGATTGATCACCGAAAAGTGTGGACGTTTTTAAGAAGGAACTTCACGAAAACACCAAAATATTGTTATGGTCTCCTATTCAGCTCACTTCCAAGACCTACATACATACAGTCAACATTCAGTCAACATGGAGGTTTTTTCATAATGTTGAACTTGTATGTAAGCTTGTCCTTGCATGTAATATCTAACTTGTTAATTAATGAAAAATGATAAATACATAAATACATTTTGTTTTGTTTTTGGGATCTAACTTTAGTTAAAACTATATTTACCTAATAATTACTCTTTTATAAATATAAATAATTTTATAAAATAAAATAATTGTATGTAATATTGTATTAATAAAAAAGTTACTTCTAACTAAGACAGCTGCTTAAAAAAGGATGGGAATTCAATAGAACTATCCATAATCTCTTCATAGATTTCCGGCAAGCGTACTACAGCATTAAAAGGGATCAGATGTGGAATGCAATGGCAGAACTTTCAGTTCCAAAATAACTTATCCAGCTTGTTAAGTTATGTGTGAATAGCTGTAGATCCAGAGTACTGATAGGTAACAATGTTTAACGTATGCAGGATTGTTTAACAACTATACTACCGTCCTAAGCAAAAAGGCAGTATCTCCACAAATGGAAGTTTCGAGATAATGCAGATTTTAATAAACAGGGCTGAGCTACCATTATATTTATTTATGGATTCCGGAATTGTTTAACTGTGTTGTAGTTCTTTTTGATATTATTGAATAAGTTTATTTTTTTGACGTGACAACGTCTTAAATTAGGTTGTGGCTCGGAGTCATTCATGAAAAAGTGTAACGCCCGCTCACGTCTGTTACAGTGAGTCACCGAACGAGAGAGAGGCCCGCCGGACCGGCGAATGCCTTGCGTCTCTCTCCCACTCAAACATGATCGGTCCGCTGCGCGCGCAGCACTAGAGAATTAGGCGCGTTGAATCGGTGCGTGCTTCCGTGCTTGTGTCTCTGTCTTTCTCGAGCGTTCTTGGCGTTCAAGACACATTACAGCAGAAACACTTCCTTTCATTTCATATTTCTCCTATCATCGTCCTATCCTCAACAAAATCACTCAAATAGAAATTTAGTTAAGTTTAAGTTTACATGTACAATGTTTTAGTAAACAAAATATATTTCTATAGTTAAAATTTGTGCAATTCTTATTTTCATTCAATTCCTTGTTCCTATTGTGCAATTTAATAATATTCATATCAATAAATATTCTACCGAGAAAAAGACGTTGTCACGTAAAATCTTCGCCCGTAAAACCGACTTTACAGGCAACCGATTTTTTTTAAGCTATTTTTATAAATTTTATGCAAATGGCGGATACTGCTTTTAAGCAAGGTATATTATTACAACCGTTATGAATGAATTACATAAAAAAGCAGTAACTCCAATTAGTTTGAGGTTACTTTTTTTTATTGTAATATTGCTTCAACGGAAAGCACCATGACAATAACAATCATTTCGTTTTATTAACTTTATTAGTTAAAAACTTTCTTAAAATATCATTTAGCTTAACTCTACATTTGTTGAAAAACAAATAATTAGTCAAACAGATTAACTAATAAAGTTAATAAAACGAAATGATTGTTATTGTCATGGTGCTTTCCGTTGAAGCAATATTACAATAAAAAAAAGTAACCTCAAACTAATTGGAGTTACTGCTTTTTTGTAATTCATTCATAACGGTTGTAATAATATACCTTGCTTAAAAGCAGTATCCGCCATTTGCATTAAAATTTATAAAAATAGCTTAAAAAAAATCACGCGCTATCTCAGAGTACTTTACAGGCAACCGATTTTTTTTAAGCTATTTTTATAAATTTTAATGCAAATGGCGGATACTGCTTTTAAGCAAGGTATATTATTACAACCGTTATGAATGAATTACATAAAAAAGCAGTAACTCCAATTAGTTTGAGGTTACTTTTTTTATTGTAATATTGCTTCAACGGAAAGCACCATGACAATAACAATCATTTCGTTTTATTAACTTTATTAGTTAAAAACTTTCTTAAAATATCATTTAGCTTAACTCTACATTTTGTTGAAAAACAAATAATTAGTCAAAACAGATTATTAATGATTAAAAAAACACAAAATCCACTTATTAAACATCATCAAACTCCGATCTTATATCTGCGGCTGCATCATTGACGGGAAGGCTTTGCCAAAATTGTCTTCGATTTTCAGGAATTAATGTAAACAAATTTTGTATTTTTGTATTTTGTATGGTTTATTTTGTAAATTGATGAGTTGTCAGGCCAAACAAAGAAATCCTCAAGCTTTACTTCTTTGGTCCTAACCTTTCCAGAATTAGCTGACTGAACGCAAGACACAAAATCAGCGTCAGCAAAAAGTCAAAAGCCTTTTTCATTCGCTGCAAAGACTGCTCCACCTGATGGTGAAAACTGTCAGCTGACATAAAGGAATGACCTGGTTCAAAATATCTAATGGTAATTGTCTGTGATCCAATTATATTAGAATTGATAATGTATATTTACATGCACAAAAAATTTTTTGCACACTTCATGCTGTTTACCATTACTTTTTAAAAAATAATGTCCTTTTTTGAGCACTTTCTACACTACCGCACCTTCTTTTCACATCATGAACTGCCACATTTGACGAAACAAAAATCCGTCTCTCTAGCCAATTCATCGACCAGTACTGCTTGTTTATTGTTACCCGCTGATTCTCATTAAAAACTGTTTTACATTTCCTATGGTACACATCGCACCCAGGTCGAATATAGTGTTTGTCTTGTTGCTTCTGAGCATGTTCCTCTTTCCTTTTTTGTTTTGTTTTATCATTTCTCTTTCTCAGTTTTCCCTTTTTAGTATTATACGTTTCATCAGAATTTTTACTGCAAGATACGGTAGAACTTTAAGTGAGTTATCAGAATCAGCCTGAAAACTCATTAAAGTGGATTTAGCTGGCAAAGCTGAATTTTCACTTTCGGATATTTGTAGCCTAACGGGTTCCAAGTTAATATATATTTTACCTTCTATCTCTTCACTGTCACGCGGTTCCTCACCATAACTTGGATTGATAACTTCCATTGTCTGCAGCATTTGCATTATTTTCTTACCACGGGTTCCCATGTTTTAAATTTCTTTAGGTTAACTGTTAACTGTAACAAAATAATATATGACAATAAACCTATTAACAATCGAGTCGATAATAATACTAATTAAAATAAACTGAAAGAAACTTACTCATGCTTCCGGCTTTACTGTTTACACACAGAAACTAAGAATTGTGATATCGTGATATAAATGTGTGGTGGGGCATGTCGCGATAAACTCAAGCAGGTGTTAGATTAAAAAGCAGTATCTCCATTTTCTGTAGGAGATACTACCTTTTAGGCTTGTATAAGGTACTTACTGCCTTTTAACTAAGGAATGCCTAACAACAAGTTGAGTTACTGCAATTTTAATAGTCTATATATATATATATATATATATATATATATATATATATATATATATATAGGACGGCAGTATATGACGTTATATGTATTAAAAAAATTGCCAATTTTAATTTTTAACCAAATTATGACTTAGGTCACACTTACCTCGTTTATATTGCCTAATGGAGTAAATGTGACCACGTGTACTGGGGCAACTGTAAACTTGCAAAACTATCTTTTAATTTTTAAATAGTAAGAAACTATAAACTGAAGTCGGATCGAGCAACCAAATATACCCGAGATGATATAAATCACGCATTGTCAGAGATAAAAAGAGGGGTTTGTTCGATATACTGGGCACATAAATTGTATAATATTCCCAAAACAACATTATTCTACCATGTGACTGATGCTCGATGAGTTTAAATCAAATCGAAAGGGGAGACTCCAGCGATTCTACTCCAAGATGAGGCTAGATTGGCCAAATGACTAAAAACTCTGGAGCAGTGAGGATTTGGAGTATCCAGATTGGAACTACTAGAGATTGTTCGAAAATTTGTTATCAAAAATGACATAAAAACCCCATTTAAGGATAACACTCCGGGGCATGAGTGGTTCGGGCGTTTTAAAAGACGTCACTAACTTAGCATAAAAAAACCCCAAGCTGTGGAGTACTTAAGAAAAAAAAATGACAGATCCTTTCATCATCCAAGAATATTTTGATATTCTCAAAAAAACTTTAGTTCGGCTAAAATTAGAGGACAAGGACAAGCCGCAACTCGTGTGGAATATGGACGAAACATCCATTTCTCACGACCCCAAAAAAACCAAAGTCGTGGGAGCTAAAGGTAAACCAAATTCCAGAAAACTACTTTCGGTCTAGGAAGAGAAAACACCACGGTACTACTTTTATCAGTGTCTGCATTAGGGAGGAAGGCAGCACCACTAATCGTATTCAAGGGAAAAAATATTTGGGATTCCTGGCTACCAGATAACAAGGATTCAATTCCGGGAACTGCTTAAGCAGTCAGTCCCAATAGATGGATGGAGAGTGACGTATTTTTGAATTATTAAAAAAAAACGTTTATTCCCGCATTAGGAGAAAATAAGCCGGTACTGTTGATATATGACGGTCATAGTACCCATATTAGTATTGAACTAGTTGAATTAGCACGACATAATGATATCACAATTATCAAACTTCCTCCGCATACCAGCCACCTTCTGTAGCCTTTGGATTTAGCCGTATTTAAGTCTCTAAAAGACACTTGAAATCAACAACTCGTAAAATGAAAGACATAATACTGGCCTAAAAATTCCAAAAACAGAGTTTTCTCTGACGATAGGCATTACATGCGTTTACCACCGGCAATATTGATTAGTCGGTAAATAAAGACCATATTGTAGAAAACCATACAACCAATATTTCTGATGCAAGTCTAAGTAGTAATTTTTCAAAAATAAGTTTTTTAAATATTGTTAAACAGACAAATAAGCAAAGTCCTTCGGGCTCAAAAAGAAAAAAGTAGCTGCAGGGGCAGAAGTCGTTACTTCCGAAGAAGTTCTGAATAAACTTGCAGAAGAAAATAGATTGAAGAACATAAAAGAATTAGAAAAGCAAACAAAACTCAGAAAGAAAAAAAGAGCAAAAATTTAAAAACCGAAGAGGATTGAGAAACCAGAAGAAACTTTTAGTAGCTCAGAATCGGAAGATTTGGTAGAATATGTTGACTCTGAAGATGATTTAGATCCTGAAATATTTGAAGAAAACGAGTAAATAATTGAAAAAGAAGTGCCAACAGTTGGAGAGTTGGGAAAGACCCAAATCGTGCTGTATATTTGGGTTATTGTGGAGTACACATCTAAAGAACATATTAAAAGATTGAAAATGAATGGAAAATTTGCTTTTTAAGATATAAAAAGAGTAGTTACACCTTTTTTGGCGTGATATAGAAGACACGGATATGATAACTAAAGACGATATCGTAAAAACTTTACCAGAACCCTTTAAAGACAGAAGAGATCATTTTATTTTTGACATAAATTTTGTCGGGTTGAACCTTTAAATCTTAAAAAGTTTGTAACTTGCTTAAAAATAAATAAATTAAAATTTTTCAAACACTAAAAACTTCGTTTTTTCTTGCACTTTTAAATTATTTACACTTGCCCCAAAAATAACAGACCCTATTGTAAGCCAAAGTCCATTGTCACAGTTACCTCAAATTGACGGGAAAGTGTGAACCATGGATACTTAAAAAATAATTAACATAATTTCCACATCTGATATTACGAACGTGCCCAAATTTAAGTGTATTGTTCTGAAGCTATTTTCTTGTGGCATTTTAAAGTAATTGCTATTTAAATGGGAATAAGCCACAATTAAAGGTTAAATTACGTTTATTGACGTTTCAATTTTCACTTCAGAAATCGTTCTCAAAATACAAACATTAGTAAATTAAAATTTGTTTAATCCGAAGTGGAAATTGAAACGTCAATAAACGTAATTTAACCTTTAATTGTGGCTTATTCCCATTTAAATAGTAAAGTCCGTAAGAATTCTAGGAAAAAAATATCATGACTTAAAACATCTCCTAAATCATGCAAAATAAGTCATAAAAATCATCTAACTGAAAATTAGTTCACAGTTCGACGGGTTCACCTTACTGCTGTCGTTTTTCTAATCTTTCTATTTCTGAACATTTTTCTGATAGCAACAATTTCTGTGCTTCTTTTATATTTATTTAATTGTTTTATTTATGTTATTTGTTTTTATTCTTGCATTTTTCTCTTTCCAAATTATTACCTGTATTTTTTGTGGTACCCGTTGTTTAATATTAGGGTATATATCTCCCTCTAGTTATTATTTATGATGTTTCTCCGGATCTTCTTTAACTCTTTCAGATTTTTTTGTGTCGTTAAGTTATCTTTGTCTCTCTATTTCCTAAACTACCTTGTCTATTATTTGATATGTTGGCAGAGATAAGCTTTTTTCAGTCTTCTCAGATTAATTGTAGGTATTTTGATGTTTTCTTTTTATGTTCTTTAGTTTTAGTTTCATTCCTGCTACATCAAAATTGTGGTCACTTGCTGTATCTGCTCCTTGGGAAGCTTTTATCAACAGCACTAAACAAGCATATTTGTTAAAATACTATCAGCTGTCAGAATTAAATAATTCACACGACTTGTCAATGAATATTTTGTTTATTCCAATCCAGTTTTTAACAACATCTTCCAACAATACAACGAAAATATTTTAAGGTATTTTTCTGCGTATAGAAATGCATGTTTTAATTTTAATATCTTGTCAATACACCAATGTATTATTTGGTTTGGTAGTTCAAAAAATCTTAAATAATGCTTTTATGCCTTTAAAAATAGGAATTTAATGATAAAATCCCTCCCACATTATACTTGGTTAAAGGATTTTATTAAAAAGAAAAGAGAATAAACCGGTTTTTTACTCCTATTAATCTGTTATTCATGTTTTTCCTTAAAATATGAGTATAACCATATTAAATCTACTAAACCTAATTTACAATTCTATTTAAATTAGAACAAATGCTCCCGTTAGTTAAGTAACGCAAACAACATATCCATTCATTCATTAAAAACGTAAAAAACGCCTTTGTAAATTAAACCGTATTTTCTTATGAATATAAAATCCTTGTTTAAGAAAATCTCATTTAAACAAACCAATTTTATGTTTTTTAAATACGGATTCAAATAAAGTCTGAATAAAATGAAAAGAACAAGTAATCTCGCAAAAATTAGCATTCTCAGTTTTTGAATATGTTTGAAAAAGGTTCGTATTAGTTTTGTTTCGAGGAGAATCCAGAATGTTTATTTATCTTTGTTTTTATTTAACTGTAAAATAAAATAAAAAGTTACCTATTTGATTATTTATGTTTGTTTATCATAGAGTTAACATTAGAATATATATGGGATAGAACACTAGGAAACATAAATAAGAAAGAATGTGTCAACTTTGTACATATTGTAAATATCTTAGTTGCCGTGGAAAAATCGTGGAAAGAAAATAAGTTAATATAGCCATATTACAGGAATCTTCCACGCTCACCTTCAACCTCCAACAAACCCTCCTATGTGCTATTTAAATCTGAAATCCGTTATTTTTAATATTAAAAATCTCTTATGTACACCGTCTACAATAATGATTGCGATAAAAGCTCGTACGTGCTTTATTTAACAGAAAAATTTTACACATGGGAGATTTTCCTACTACCGACTCCGCGGTAATGCCCGCTGTGTCGATGTTGGACACATACGCGATTTTAACCCGGCCTGATCTGTCAAATTGCTGCACATTTGAGGTTTGAGATTCGTACTTTTAGGTTAGTGTGTCAAAATAATAATAAAACTTTAGCTCCGCTGACCCGGAGTTTGTAAAAAGTTGTGTTATTTTGATTAGTTTAGTGATTATATTGGCACTGTAATTATACCTGCGCTACTCAATATTATTAAGGTAAGTGAAAAACATTTTATTTTATCATATTATTTTATGTAAAGACTTTGTTTGTAAGCTTTATGGTTTGAGGCTACATGTAACAATATTTTATATAATTATCTAATTGGGTGTTAAAATTACATTAATAATATTAGTTACCTAAATGTTAACATGGTTTTAATAAACCCCTGTAATTAACAATATACATGTTTGTTAAAATAGGTTTTTTTTGTTCTTACAGAATATTAGAAGGTCTGCTCGAAGCAAAAGACTTGTCGAAGCTGCATTAAGTAGTCTGGGGACGAAATCAAATAATAAAAAGGATATTATGCAGCCTTGTACAGATATGGAAAATCAAAAAGAGTTATTAAATAATAAAGACTTGATTGAAGAACACAGGTGTAGACCTGTACCTAACGAGATTGGCTAGGAAATTATCGCTAACCAAATTTTATCATCGTTGATGTTACCATCTGAAAATACGATGTTACCAAATAATACCTCAATTTCTGAAGGTGGTTTTGCACAAAATCATACTTTATTAAGACCTGATACTGCTTTATCAGAAAACAATACCCTTAACCAAGGCGAATGGCAGGAATGAGTCGTTAGTACCACTCATGGAATTCTATTCCCAGTTTTTAATACTGAAATGAGGTTAACAAGGGACCAATGGAGATTGCAGAAAACGAAGTAGTGGAAATGGTGGTTGAAGAAAATAAAGTAATTGAAATGGAGGTTGCAGAAAATGAAGTAGTGGAAATGGACATCGCAAAAGAATTAGAAATAGTGGAACATAAAGATGAGAAATCGGAAGAAAAAGAAATGCAAGCAGCAAATAATGTGAAGCTAGAAGTTGCAAACGATATATCTGTTTTTACCCAGGAGGAGAATGGAGGCAAGGAAATTTGTTTGGAAAAACAAGTCATAGAAGATAAATTGTCCCAAGAAGAAGGGACAAAAATTGGTGACCATAAATCTGTCACCAGCTCTGACAGTGATGGCTCTCTAAGTTTTTTTTAAACCCATTTCACGCATCAGTAAGAAACGACTTAAAGCCAAAAAGAGACGAGTTTCTGGCTTATCTTACACTGGCTACAAAAAGGTAGAAAATGGCAGAATAGTGCAAGACTGCAAAAAAAATTTCAGATCTGTTAAGCAGCGTTGTGGCCACACTACCACTAGAAAAAAATAAGATAGATCATTTCTTTGTAACCTAATATCTGAAAATGAAAGGATGTCAGCTTTTAAGACATTATGGAATTTCAGTACTTGGTCCGAAAAGAAAGCGTTTGTGAAAGGTTTAGTAAGTACCCGACATATCCGCAGAAGATGAAAAAAGACAGAAAATAATGCGAAAGAGCTAAAGAAAAATGTAGGTCATGACATATTTTTGCCAAGATCTAATGGGGAAAAAGTGAAGGTTTGTAGGCTGTTCTTCATCAATACATTAAATTTAGGGAAAGGCACATTCAGAAGATGGGTGCGAAAAAGCGAAGTTGATACTGCAGCTAATGAGGATTCGGAAGGAAGTATTGGCGTTAAAGGTGTTTCATCTCCTCGATCAAAGAAAAAGCCCAGACTAGAAAGGAGTATACTCATCAAGAAATGACTGAAAATGTTTTAAGGTGGCTTGAATTACTTCCTAAGGTTCCAAGCCATTACTGCAGAAGCTCTAGTAGTTGTACATACGTTGAATCCCTTTAGATCTTTATCACACATGCAGTGTGTATAAAGAGTGGTGCAAACAAAATACAATTAAAAGCGATTCAAGAACGTTTTGCTTGGATGTATTAAAAAATAAAGATATTAAGCCTCGCAAAGACCAGTGCGATGTATGTTGAGGGTATGAAGTAAAAACAGTTGCTCGAGATATATGTCAATACCATATCGTGATGAAAAATGAAGTAAGAGAGGAAAAAAATGCAGCTAAATCTGAAACTGATGATTCGCACTTAGTCTTGACTATAGATCTCCAAAGTGTTTTGCTCTACCCCAAGACTGAAGCTTTAGGAATGTTTTATAAGCAAAAATTTCAGCTTCACAGTTTTACAATTTTTGTATTGAATAACAAAGATGTTTCATTATATGTCTGGCATGAATCAAATGGCGGCGTATCCTCTAACGAGTTTAGATCATGTATTGTGGATTTTCTTTCATCAAAATTAGATATATACAAGAAGTTACCATTATATCCGATGAATGTAATTATCAAAATCGCAATAAGATACTAGCTAGTGCTTTAAGCGATTTGGAAATTCAGAAAAATATTTTAATCCAACAGCTGTTGGCTTGTATACTTGTGCTTGTTACTAGGAGAATTTCGCATTCCATCATTGTATGGCCAAAGGTCATATTGTTATGGTATTAAAGTTTTGGACCACATCTTTTTTTTTGAGAAATTGCAAAGTAATATTCAGTCACTGCGACCCGGAAATAAGGAGGGAGATCCAACCGCGACGAAACTGCGAGCTCTAGAATATCGTCCTGACGGAGAGATTTTATTCAAACTACGGCATTCCAACCTATATAAGCTACTACCACAACGTAGACTAAAACTTAACGTTATTCAAAGACCAACGCAGCTATATTTACGTCCTATTCCAATAACCGAATCGAAATGGAAATGCCTACAAGACCTTAAACTCGTGTTAGAAAGAGATCATCATAGTTTTTACGATAATCTACCTTATCAGCAGGATAAGAAAACAAAAAAATAAACATTAAACTTAGTTAAACCTCCTATGTGTCATTTTCAAGTATATTAAAAACTCGTATGTTTCGTGTATGCTTTACTTTAAATATTAAAGTTTTGTTTCAAAATTACATTCGGTTTTTTTGATATTGTGTTACGTCGTTAAGAAAAGCAAAAAAATAAAATTATAACACTATAAAATGTCAATAAGTTGTATTATTTTTACAAAAACGTGTTTTCTTTGTCTCTTGAAAATTTTAGGTTTCAACACATAGGAGATATTTACACGGCAGCGCCGATATACAGTAAAATATATTTAAGTTTACAAATGAAATAAAGTTTGAAATTAATAATAAATTATTGTATTCATTTGTATTACAATGTATTGTCGCCATATACCACTGTGTGGTATGATGATATTTGAATATGTATATATATGTATATATATATATAACTGTTTTGGATGGGTTGGAGTCAATAATAGGGCTATTGGTTAACTATTTTTTTATTCTCGAGCTTTCAATTGTGTTTACAATTATTATCAAGAGCTAAAAAAGACAAAATACAAGGTTGAACTAAAAAGAAAAAACAATTTTTGTTAACTTACCAAATAAAAATTAGTTTGGTAAGTAAATATCACTGCTTACATCTTCAAAATATTTAATACAAAAATGTTTTTATCTAATAAATGTTTCTCCCGAAAATTTTTATAATTTTGAAAACATTTTTTTTTTTTTAATATAAAAATAATTGAATTTATAAATAAGTTCAAATAGCAACCAATTACAAATAGCCTCAATGTCATAAATGCCAACATAAAATTTTTATTTTTGACAATTATATTGCCAAAAGTAAAATTTCGTTTAAACATTCTTTTTTGTTTAGTAACAAAAAGAAGAAGATTTATTCACCGTTGACAGATGTCTGAAAGAATGTGACAGATATATGGAGAATTAAATATGACATTTTATAAGTTTTATATATAAATCATAAAGAAAGAATATAATTATAAATTTTGTTTAAATTTTGAATTTCAGATCTTTTGTTTAAACTCTTATCATTTTTGCTAATACAAACCATTTCCAAAAAAGTTCTTTTAAATTTATTACTTTCACTACATAAAATTTTAATGTTATCAAAATCCATAATATGGTCTTTATCGATTACATGTTCTGCCAAAGCACAAGATGGTTTTTTAATTCTGCAATCACTTTTGTGAGAAATAATGCGATTCGAGAGATTTCTTCCGGTCTCACCAACATATTCAGCCTCACACTGAGTACAACTAATGATGTATACTAAATTCGTTTTTTCAAATTTGTCTATAGGATATTAAGTTTTAGAATATAAAGATGAAATAGTTTTGATGTTCTTTGTTGCTATTTTTATATTGTCAATAACCTTTAGTGTTTGTATTAATTTAGGTGTTAATGATGGTATAAAAGGTAGTGAATGATAATAGATGTTCTGATTGTTAGATACAATGTTTTGAGATTGAGCAAAAAATGGTATTCATCCAAAAATCAATCTCAAAACATTGTATCTAACAATCAGAACATATATTATCATTCACTACCTTTTATACCATCATTAACACCTAAATTAATACAAACACTAAAGGTTATTGACAATATAAAAATAGCAACAAAGAACATCAAAACTATTTCATCTTTATATTCTAAAACTAAATATCCTATAGACAAATTTGAAAAAACGAATTTAGTATACAGCATTAGTTGTACTCAGTGTGAGGCTGAATATGTTGGTGAGACCCGAAGAAATCTTTCAAATCGCATTATTTCTCACAAAAGTGATTGCAGAATTAAAAAACCATCTTGTGCTTTGGCAGAACATGTAATCGATAAAGACCATATTATGGATTTTGATAACATTAAAATTTTATGTAGTGAAAGTAATAAATTTAAAAGGACTTTTTTGGAAATGGTTTGTATTAGCAAAAATGATAAGAGTTTAAACAAAATATCTGAAATTCAAAATTTAAGCAAAATTTATAATTATATTCTTTCTTTATGATTTATATATAAAACTTATAAAATGTCATATTTAATTCTCCATATATCTGTCACATTCTTTCAGACATCTGTCAACGGTGAATAAATCTTCTTCTTTTTGTTACTAAACAAAAAAGAATGTTTTAAACGAAATTTTACTTTTGGCAATATAACTGTCAAAAATAAAAATTTTATGTTGGCATTTATGACATTGAGGCTATTTGTAATTGGTTGCTATTTGAACTTATTTATAAATTCAATTATTTTTATATTTAAAAAAAATGTTTTCAAAATTATAAAAATTTTCGGAGAAACATTTATTAGATAAAAAAATTTTGTATTAAATATTTTGAAGATGTAAGCAGTGATTTTTACTTACCAAACTAATTTTTATTTGGTAAGTTAACAAAAATTGTTTTTTTTTTAGTTCAACCTTGTAAGTATTTTGTCTTTTTTAGCTCTTGATAATAATTGTAAACACAATTGAAAGCTCGAGAATAAAAAAATAGTTAACCAATAGCCCTATTATTGACTCCAACCCATCCAAAACAGTTATATATTTGTTCCAAACGAGTCACAAGTACTTCTTTTTTCTTATTTATGTATATATATATATATATATATATTTGTTTCTACTTCTTTCTTTATGTATTTGTTTATAAAAAAGTTTACTTATATTTATTTTGAATTAATAATTAATTAAACAAAAATTTTTTTGAGCTAGCTCAAGTTGGTAAATATTCTCCGGGCTTTACGTCATTCAATCACAAAAATCCAAAACCGATACTCAGAGGAAGCTCACGGATAAATAAAATTCAAAAATAAAATATAACCGTATATCGAAAAAAAAGTTTCTACTAAAGAAATAAACACAAATTTTAATTACAGCATAAATTGCAAAAAAAAAAACAAACAATTTATTAAAAGAGTAAGTAATTAAATATAAAAAGGCATATTAAAAATACCGCAAGTTATTTTAAAAGAGAAAGATACCCAGTATAGGTACAATAATGAATTATGGTTGCAAGAAATAATTTAAAAATATTACGAAATCGTTTATGTAAAAGTTCCTGTCAAAATACACTGGAGTCTTTATGCGTCGATGACACAGAAGTCTTCGCAACGGAGAATATTGTTAGAAAGAAATATAGAGACATATACAATATAAAATATAGAAGTACATAAAATATTACTTTGTACTTGTTACTTTTACGGATGCCTACAAGAAATATGGTTATCAAAGCGACGTCACCATCGATGGTATAAATGATCCGTATCCTATTCCCAGCATCAATAATGCTTTGATAAGTGATCAGTGTAGTAGTATCTGGACATTAGGGAGACTGAGACCTCGGAAACCCTGAAGAAGATATCAAAGAGGATGTCGAAAGCTCGACGCAATGATAATTAACTGGTGGACTGGTGAGGTTAATTCCAGTAATAGCATTAATTTTAGGTCTAGATTTAATAAATATATATATACATATATATATATATATATATATATATATATATATATATATATATATATATATATATATATATATATATATATATATATATATATATATATCGAGAAAAGGAGTACGACCGTTAATCCAATATAAATTAAGAATGACTCAAAGAGGGGTGGGTTTTTCCGTCAGAAGGTGGAGAAAAAAGACACTTCATCTATTTATTTGAAGACGCTTCGCTTTCTAATCAGAAAGCATCATAAGTTCATCTAAAAAGAACAATATGAAAAAAATTAAATAAATTTGATTCATAGAATTCTTATTAATTTCTCAGTTCCAAATTATTATGAACCTTGGACTGTTGGAAGTTGAATTAAATCTGTACCATGTGGCTGGCCAACCAGCTACAACTTAGACACTTATATTTGATATGTAGCTATCGACCTCACTTGTTTGTCCTTTTTCTCCGAGTCATTTCCTGAAGTGAAAATGGTGTTCTTAAGCATCTTTTTCTTTCATTAACTGGTTTGTACAAGGTTTTCGCCTACTTTTTCATATTTTCAAACTTAGCGCTTTACTGCATTAGCGGTTGGTAACTCGCCTTGTTATTTATCATGTTTTAACATCAAGGACACTGTCTTTTCACAGCTAAGTGGATCTAAAATAGGCTCCCATTTTCCGGGTGTCTCGGATAGCTTGTTGTGGTAACTTCATTACATCTTTTATAATATTACTATAATAAACTCTTAATCATTTCAATAATGTTACCCAAAGTAAAAATTAAATTAAATTAATATGATACTGTTGGAAGTGTGATCTTATGATCTTGTTAGTTCTCGGCAAATACTTATTTTTTACATAAGTTTTACATACTTTTTTAAATTACCTGTACAATAACCACATGGTCTTTTGTTGTTTTATGTTTGTATCAAATTGTAAACTATATTTATTTTATATTAATTGTTTATACAACCTAACCATTTAATGTCCAATATCTTGAGCTTCTTTACATATTATACCATTGACTGCTACATGTCTTTTTGAGGTAACACATTTATATTGACTTTTCTATGGATGTTGGCTTTTCAGATTGTTCTTTTTAGATGAACTGATGATGCTTTTTGATTAGAGAGCGAAACGTCTTCAAATAAATAGATGAAGTAGCCAACCTCTGTCTTTTCTCTCCACCCCTTTTGACCGAAAAACCCACCACTCTTCAAGTGATCCTTAATTTATATATATATATATTATATATATATATATATATATATATATATATATATATATATATATATATTATATATATATATATATATATCATATATATAAGTTTTTTTCAACTATGATACACCGCCAACCATTGGGATTTTCATCTTCTATTTTATAGTATACTATCCTGTGGCTTAGTACTTTAAAGCTAAGTTTAAAATTGGAATTGCGTCTTAATTTTGTTTTTGGGTCATTACTTCTTATTCAACTCAACCCAAAAACAATTAATTTTTGATTGCACAAATTTAACACTTCGTGTTTAATAATAAATATAAAAATGGTCCAATTTAACTTCTAATTGGAACAGCCTGCTATATTTTCAATTTTAAAAATAAAACCCTCTTTTAGGATATTGGTGAACAAATTTGGCCATTGGAGTCATATTGGAATGCACCGTAATTACGTTGCAGTTTTTTAATTTCAAATGTAAATAATATTGACAGAAAAATGCGACAGGTGAGCCAAAATATTTAGCTAAAAACTTTGTTTATGTAAATTAAAAATCAGGTATAATATATAAGGTTGTTCATAAAGAGTAAGTATTATTTTACCTTTAGATTCTTTTACATTATGTATATCCTAATCAGCTTTAGAACAAGAAAGCGTGAGAGAATTATACAGAAATAGATTAAATCAAAAGTTGGAAAACAAACAAACATAACAATGAAAAACATTACACCTCACATAAAAAGGTGTCTCCAGGAGTCAGCAACAGATACCAAATCCAGACATACAAACTTCCAGATTGGTTTGACGAAGAAATAGAACAAGAATAAAGAAGAAAAAAGACCAATATCAAAATTCTTAAATACAAAGAATATACGAATAAAATAATTTACAAGGAATCTCAAGCTGAAGTACGAAAATGATATGTCGGAAACAAAAAATGAAGCATGGCAACAAAAGTGTAACATGATAAATTCGTATCTAGGAAGACAAAGAAGCACAGAAAGTAGGAGAATCTTAAAATCTTTACGACAAGGTAAGAAGAGAGACATAGTGTCAACAATAACATGGATGACAAAATATAAATATTTTAACATCGCCCATACGAATAACAACGAAAGAAGTGGAAGATGTATGCAGATCTCTAAAAAATAACAAAGCACCGGGTCCAGGTAACATCCCTGCAGAGTTAATTAAACACGGCACAACCAAACTATATACGTTATATAAGTTTAGCCAAACTGTATTAAAACTGCATTAATGGAATGACAACCCCAGAGGAGTGGAAGACATCATTATATCCACTATACACAAAAAAGGCAGAAGGGATGAATGTGACAATTACGGAGGCATTGCCGTAAGAAACTAGATCAGTAGAATATACGGAAAAGTAATATAAAAATAGAATAGAAAGCGAATATAAAGACTTAGAGGCTGAGGAACAGGCAGGATTTAGGGCAGGTAGATCTTACTGTTGACCATTTGTTTTGCATTAACAGATTATTGAAAAGAAAATAGCCGTTAATCAAGAAGTACATTTATTGCATGTGGACCTATGAAAGGCTTATGATAGCGTACCACATTATAAATTATGGGAAGCGTTAGAGAAAACAAACATAAACATGAATTAATAAATGCGACGAAAACACTGTAGGTTAATGAACGGTTAATGCTAACTCCAAGATAAGGTTGGAAATAATCTGTCAAGTGGATTCCAAATAAATGCCGTAAGCAGGGCTGCTGTCTTTTTCCGACATTATTTAAAATTTATCTAGAACAAGCACTCTGAGATAGCGCGT
>NW_027314078.1:0-17777 GCF_040954645.1 Diabrotica undecimpunctata
CGCGCTATCTCAGAGTCGTTATAAAATAAAAACAAAAATAAAAGATAATACTTCTATATTCAAATTCACACTTAGAGTGCAGTAGGACTAAGATAGGGCAATGCTATTCTTATAAAGAATAAACGCACATGGTTGTCGGCCTTTACCAGCTGTTGACTTCTCACTCAAGAGCGTCGCACAGAACTGGCTTGGATAAAATGCATCTTCTGGCAGTACGCGTATAATATTTTACATTATGTATACACTAGAATAAAAAAGCATTGTGAAATTCTCGAATCGTTTCGAGATAGATTTACGAAATTAGACAAAAATTGTGAAAACATGTACAAATATGTAGTGATGTCCAACATTTATTCATATATCGTGATGTCATTCAACGAATTAGAAAAACTCCTGGAAATATATACCTAAGTAATGTGATGAGTTATTGACAACGAAAAATATAAATTTTATAATATAATAAATAATGCTAGATTTATGCAAAATTGAATAATATTTGTAAGAGTAACATTTGTTTTGTAAAAGTTCCGCTCGAGTTACTATTATTAACATAATCAGCCAAATATGGCTATATACTTGTTTGTCCTAATCATAGACATACAATACAAATATACTGATCGTTGTTATACAGGCCCGTTCCCTCATCGAGACAGAAAAAACTAACGCAAAGCAGTCCATGTATTTCTTTCTAATGGACCGGGTTTATCGACCACGTAACTTTTCCATTGGTCATTTTAGGTCACGTGGTCGATAAACCCGGTCATTAGAAAGAGATGCAGGTACTGCTTTGTCTCAGTTTTCTTTGCCATATTGAAGAAACGGGCCTGTATTGCAACATTTAGTCTATTTGTATTATATTTCTAAAAGCATTAGCCCACCCCACCTGTACTTAAACACAATTCGTGTTGCAAAATTTTCTAAATAAAGTGTATTTCTCGAGATATTAGACCATTTCAATAGGTTTCTAAGGATATATGGATACATCTTTTTTTCCGATTTTAGCGCCACCCATCAATAATTTGAAAAAATGTCTCGATTAAAACTGGCTGGGTGTGGCTGGGAGGTCGTGTTTGGTGTCATTCGATAGATTTTTAAAAAATATTAAACACCTGTTTTTCGATCCGATGTTTATTCCGTGAAATATTCGACCGTCCTGCTTCTTTTAACAAACTCTCATATTGTAGTCATTTTCAAATACAGTTTCCATTCAATACAATAAAACATGTGTAATTTACAGAACCAGTTTATTAAATATAATTGGTTACAATTAAAGTATTATAATACTGATTTTTGGGAACATCTTTCACTATGTTTTTTGAGATAGTCTTGTCGTTTAAATTTTTTTTGGCAGTAGGCACATTGGAATTTTGGCTCAATACATGATTGCCTTAGATGAGTGTCTAAAGACCATCTGTTTTTAAAAATTTTCTTACATTTTGGACAAGACCTATGCCCCAACATACCTAAAAATTAAAAAGTAATGAGAAAAGAATAAGCAATGAAAAAGTCTCTTTAAAGTTACTAAAAAAAGGTTTTTTAAAATATTGTAGGTTAAACAAGTAGGAAACAAACTATACAAACCCTAAATGCTACAGAAGACATCAGACATCATGTTGGATATAAGCGTAGGGAAAGCGACAGCTATAGGCTTAGGGATATCGAATAAATAATTCATCTAATAGTTTTATGGTTTATAGTTTTATAGTTTTATTCTGGCGAACAACGCTCATAGCCGAGGTGTAGGACGTTTTAAAATAACAAGAATATGCGCTATCTCAGAGTTAATTATATCTTAAAGCAAGCTGACAAGGTTAGAATGCAATTTATTTTAAACTTAGTGTGCAGTCACAAAAATAGTCTTACGTTAATTTTGAACTTGAACATTTAAAAAAAAAAGCTTTTAATGGTGTGACAAAAATGTTAAAAATTAAATATTTTTTTTTTGTTTTGAAATTAACTCCACAGCTACCGCCATTGACACGAGTATAAAAACGTCTGTTAAATACAGTCTCTTACATCACAAATCACTTCAATCTATTACAATATTTGTTTTATAAACGAACAATATTACAATATATTTTTTTAAAACGTCACAAAAGTATTATTTTTTTTGATGTGATTGACAATATAAAAATGTTACTTTTACACATAGCAGACATAAAAGTAAAGCACTTTTACCACTAGGCTCGAAAGTACAAAAATATGTTATTTTCAAAAAAGAAGGAAAAAAATAACTAAAAACTTAACTTTGTTTATCCATAATACTTACATTAATGGTGCCATTATTTACTTGCTACCATGTTTTTACCTTGTTTAGGCTTCTGCTTCTTCAAGGAAAGGGGTGCTCCTTTTTTGGAGCCAGGGGGTCTGGTAAGCGTAAGGGTGAAATGCTTGTGGTGTTCTAGTGGTGGAGTGCTAGAAAGCTGGGGTTCAGAAGATGACGTGTGATAAGGAGCGCACAAGAGGAATTGGTGGTAAGCCAAACAAGCGAAGGGGAGGTACTTCAAGGTGTTACCAGCCATACTAGGAACGGCTCTTAATTAGCGTTTTTGGCTTGCAGTTCTTAGTTGCGATATTTTATGGGAATTGATTCTAATATAAAATCCACAAGGAAAATAATTCCTGCAGCTGGCTGTATACCACGTATCACAAAAAGAGGTTAATCTTTGTATATGGGTATATTTTATAAAAACCATTAAAAGGGTTACATTAAAAACACGAACGTTTTGGGAACAACAGTTCCATCATCAGGTTAAAATTACAGG
The DNA here is from genome assembly GCF_040954645.1 of Diabrotica undecimpunctata. Taxonomy (NCBI): domain Eukaryota; kingdom Metazoa; phylum Arthropoda; class Insecta; order Coleoptera; family Chrysomelidae; genus Diabrotica; species Diabrotica undecimpunctata. The sequence continues at coordinate 2,766 of NW_027314078.1, forward strand.
TTACCATGCCTGAGCCACCAAAATATTTGGGTAAAAACCCTTTAAAATATATTATGTTACCAAAGATTGTACATGATGTTGTTAATATTATTTGAAGTAAAATTTAATTAAAATATTAAACATCAAATAATATTAACAACATCATGTACAATCTTTGGTAACATAATATATTTTAAAGGGTTTTTACCCAAATATTTTGGTGGCTCAGACATGGTAACCTGTAATTTTAACCCGATGATGGAACTGTTGTTCCGAAAACGTTCGTGTTTTTAATGTAGCCCTTTTAAGGGTTTTTATAAAATATACCCATTTACAAAGATTAACCTCTTTTTTTTTATTCTAATATATCAAAATATACATCAGGAAGTTCGTTTTTAGTATTGTGAAGAAGTTTTGCTGGAGGGATTGGAACTTTTCTTTTAGGAACCCTGGTGAGTATTTGGCCTCGGCGATGGCAAGGAGTTGTAAGTATTTGTTTGGCTTGGTTGTTTGAGTCTACTATAGTGCGAAGGACATGATTCTGTCCTTAATTGATGATATATTGGCTACTTGGTGTATGAGTGCTGATGGGTATTCTCTGCGCTTCCTCGTGCAGAATCTTAGTATTTGCCATTCTGTAGCCATGATGGTATTCATTTGGTGGGTGTTAAGTGATGCGTAGACGCATGCCTTGTATTCGATTATCGGTCGTAGGTTTTATAGGTGTGCAATAGTGTTTTATTTGACGTATTGCCCATTTTACCGAACAGCGCTGCCAGAAGTTTAGTCATTTTTCTTAGTTAGTTTTGAGCTCTTTCGAATTCAGACATTTGTCCATGTACTCTATGTAAGCCTGACGTGAGGAGCACAGTGGCATCAGCATATAGCAGTAGGTATTCCGATCTATGTTGAGGGCAGGAGATGTCACTGTTGTAGACTGTGTCTAGTATTGGAGCAAGAATTGAGCCCTGGGGTACTCCAGCTTGTAGAGTGAATGGTGAGGATAATGTGTTATCAACTTTGATCCGTATAGTCCAATTGGAGAGATAGGAATTTATTAGTTTAACGAAAGTTGTAGGCAATCCAGCAAGGTGGAGTTTTTCAACCAGGCCTGTGTGCCAGACCTGGTCGAAAGCTTTCTGGACGTCTAGGAATATGCTTATGACGTGTCTTCTTTCGTTAATTGATTGTGAAATGAAAGTTGCTGCTTCAATCAATGCATTTTGTGTGGAATGTCCAGCCCTGAATCCGAATTGGTAATTTGGAATGGCAAAGTGAGCGTCTAGGAATTCTGCGAGTCTCTTCTTAAGGATCCTCTCGTAGATTTTACCTAGGGTGCTCAGTAATGAAATACTCAGAGGAATTATTCAAAAAAGAAGAAGTATTAGAAGATGAATTAGAAGGCATAAAAATAAATGGCCTACCCATACGTGAAATTAGATATGCTGATGATACAATACTAATAGCAGAAAATATTACAGATCTACAAAGAATTTTAGAGAAAGTTGTTGCAGCGAGTGAAGAATTTGGTCTGTCACTAAAAATAAAGAAAACAAAATTCATGATTACATCAAAGAAAAATATAAGATACATCAATCTACACGTAAATAATAAGACGATAGAACTAGTTTAGAATTATAAGTATTTAGGGGCAAACATTAATGAAACAAACGAATATACGAAAGAAATTAGAGTTAAAATAGAAAAGGCTAGAAGTGCATTCAATAATATGAACCAAATATTATGTTGTAGAGACCTCAGCCTAAATCTTAGAAAACGAGTACTAAAGTGTTATGTATTATGTATTCTTTTGTATGCTGTGGAGACATGGACTTTAAACAAACAATGTCTCAATAAATTGGAAGCATTTTAAATGTGGACATATCGAAGAATGCTGAGAATCTCCTGGACAGATAGAATAACCAATGAAGAAGTACTAAGAAGAATAGAGAACAGCAGAAACTGCAATATCTGGGTCATATAACACGTGGTGACAGATATGAATTCCTAAAACTAATAATGTAGGGCAAGATTCAAGGAAAGCGCAGCTAAGGTAGAAAAAGAATGTCCTGGCTAAGAAACCTCAGATAATGGTTTGGATGCAGCTCAACTGAACTCTTTCGGACTGTAGTGTCAAAAGTTAGAATAGCAGTGATAATTGCCAACCTTCGTCGCGGAGATGGCACGTAAAGAAAAAAAAGTGGGTACAAGTTTTATCTTGATATTTTGATTGTCTCAAATATTAAAGCTCGTAAAAAAAGAGCTATCAACATTTAATTTTTGAAAAAAGATAAATAATTCAAAAAACGCGCTATCTCAGAGTTCTGAATCTTAGATTTCGGGTTTTACCCGAAAATTACAAATTGTAATTTTTAAATCTGATTATTTTCAGAGATATCTAATGTGCAGTGCAAATAAAATATTATGACAAAGATCTATGATAATAGCAAAAGACTAATCTTTAAATGGGAAATAACAAATAAATTATACAGGTCCTAATTTTCACAGTATAGGTGGTTATTGAGTTTATAGATAAAAACATTTGTATGAATCACAAATTTTATTTCAATGAACAAAGTTTAAATTAGGTGAATGTAAAACCAAGTGTTTTTCATGATAAATGGAACGCGCTATCTCAGAGTCAATAAAAATACATCTTTAAATCCTCTCTAATCTCTTCATCCAATTTGGTGCTTTGTAATTAGATGAGACTTTAGGTTAGTTTTTCTTTTAAATTTCATGTTACAATAGGCGCACGTAAACGATTTTTCTTTTCCACAATCTTGAGCCAAATGGGAAGACAATGTGTTGAAATTTTTGTATCTTTTGAGGCATTTTGGACAGGTTACCGAATCTAAAAAACTATTAAATAGAAACTATACCTTTGACTAAATAACTATATATGTAGTGACAGTTAAGAACGTAGTTGTTTATTGGAAAGTAAAAAATGTGAAAACTGAAACTTTTTTCTAGAACCAGTTCTGCATTTTTTTCCTTTCTTCTTCATATTATTATAATATCTTGGTTGGTCAGTGTGCTTACGTCTACACAGGAAATAATGCAGAGGAAAATGTTTTTAGAGAAAGTTCTTAAAGCTGCCGAAAGAAAGTTCTTATCGCTTATTGACAATCGACAACACAAAAGGTACCCCCCGCTAAGATGTGCAAAATGCTCACTCCCAAAATTCAATTTTTTTGTCAAAAATGTCAATTTTCGTTTTTTTTTTTTAGGTAGGATTTAATCCATTTAGAAATTTCAAATCACACGCATAGTTGAGGCTTTTACAAAACTTGTATAATATATATATATATATATATATATATATATATATATATATATATATATATATTTATATATATATATATATATATATATATATATATATATATTTATATATATATATATATATATATATATATATATATATATATATATGCAGGTCCAATTTTGTTTATTTTGTGTATTTGATTAAAACTATATCTCTGATTTTTTTTTCGAAACACCTTTTTTCCAATAATTCTGGAGGATTTACTTTATTTTATAGACTTATATTTTATAGACAAAATATATCAAATCAAGGTTTTTTATAGGTTATATATATTCTAAATTAAATAAAGCCTTAAGGACATTAACAACTTAAGGGGCGAAACAATGCAATGTCTTATTTCTTAATCATATAACAAGTAAAAAATAAAAAATTAATTCAGGTTGTATCGATCGCAAAAAATAAGATTAACTCCAGAAAAACCTTTAAAAACCTGGAAAAACCATGGTCTTTTGGAGGTTTAAAAGTGTTTCTTCGGATTATTGAAAGGCCTTATTTAATTTAATATATATATTGTTATGGATCAGTTTATCGATCAGAAATAGAATAAAGAATTTTTTTATTATTTTAATATACCGCGGGCATATAAGTTAAAATACAACCCTGTACTTATTTGTAATAGTTAGAATAAGAGAAGACATTATTTCCGTGACGGAACAGTTTTTCCTTGAAAGACTGAGTGAATAGTGAAAGGACAATGGAACCTCGTATAATTATAGATTTAAGAATAAACTTGTAATTGTATTTTGCGGTGGGCATTTTTCGAAAGTAAATAAGAATTAGATTTAGATATGAGATAACAAGAATTTGGAATTTTATTTCTGTTGAAAACGGCAAAATTGTTAATGGTTTCTGAAAAGTAATTTGAATGAAAGTAGTTTATTTGTTTTAAATATTATGTTGGAAATTTTCTAAATCGAAAATTAGTGGGAAAGATGAATGCTTATGATTGGTTAAAAAGGAATGATGGGGAATGAGAGAGTGGAGAAGGTTGTCTGGGGAGATTGAAAATATTATTATGTTACCGGCAGACCAGAAGAGAAGACGTGTTTTTCGTGTAGTCAATCTGAGTACCAGTGTTTTCGTTTGTTAGTGAAAAAGGTGGAAGCTGAGAGCAGATCAAAATCGAGAAGATTAATACCTCTTTTGAGTCTGCATAGTCCACGAGATATAATTGAGAAAGAAAGGAGAATTTGTGAATAAAGAGTACAGGTCAAAAGAGGCTTGGGCTTGTGTTTTCGGAGGAGTAGTTTGCTGGTATGCGGTTTGGATCGATGCTGAGAACGGGAAAGATTTGATGGTAGCCGGACATAATCAATCAAGGAAGGAACTGTGGTTTGATCGAGAGGAGACATCATTGGTGTAAAAAATAAAGGTCAGTCAAATAATTTGAATGAAAGAAAACCTCTAAGATATTCTAAAGATAAAATCAAATATAAACATACGAACTAAGATTCCAAGTTTCAAAGAGTTATTTTTTTGTGAATAAATTATATTTTATATGGTCAATTTTTTTGTGGATATTATTATAAAAAACAGATCAATAGATAGTTTGTAATTAAAATTAAATTTAGAGTATAGGAGTTTGTTGGGAAAGATAATTGCCCACAAAAGTTATTTATTAATATTCAACGTATTGCTTATTGAAAATAAATAATGATTTGTGTGCATATTTATGTTGTTTTAATGTTAGTTCCGTTTCCTGTTCCATCCCGATTATGAGCAACTAGGAGATACTGAACCCACTCGAAGAGATATATAAAGTAAAGTGATTAAAGTAAAATTAAGAAGCACCCTGAGAATTTTTAATAGTAATTGATTTGTATGACTCTGAGTGAATTAATTAATTAAATAATTGGATTAATTAAATTATTGTTAATTAACAATAAAACATCATAAAGCAGATCACAACAATATATATATATATATATATATATATATATATATATATATATATATATATAACGTCCAAAAAAAAACCTTTATTTGATCTATTTTAAAGTATATAAAACGAAAAAAATCCCCCAAAAGACCCATAAAAAATCAGTTTTAAGGATTTTAAAGATGGCGCACCATCAGAAAAATCTAAAAAAAATCAGAGATATAGTTTTTTGGAACTGCAGCCAGCTCCAAAAAAAAAATTATACGCTTTTTCCGAAAAAAAAAATGCGTTTTTAGGTTATGCACACTCAACCTACGGGTCTATAAATAAAGGACAAATTTTGTGAAAGCCCCAACTATGCTTGTGAATTTTTTGAAATCTTTGAATTTCATCCTACTTTACTTTTTAGGGGGGTACTGGGCGGGGTAAAGGGTGGTGGGCCAAAATTGCTCTTATTATTCAATCACATAGAAAATAAAAAACGAAAAAAATTTAATTCTGGGGGGTGAGAGCATTTTGCCTATCTTCACGGGGGTAACCTTTCTCAAGACTTCGTCGTATTTGTGTATGTTTCAGTCAAATTTCTGTAACCGCATTTATCTTTTTGTACCTCATATACATATATGCCTTGTTGATGGATGGCATTCGTGATTAGAGATAGAAACGACTTCAGTAGTGTTGGATAGGTTCTGAAAGATCTTACCTTCTAAATTGATTTCATGTTTTTAATGAGGAAATTGTAAAGAAGCGTGAGTAAGTTTGTCAGTGATTGACCGGATAATTATTTTGCAAATGTGGATTTTACAACCACATTTTTCTATTTAAAATCGGTAGCGTCGTTATTATTCCACTCATCAATTATCCGTATAGTTTTGTTTGTTATTAAATCTGGCCTTGAAGAACATGTCAGGACAAGTTTCCAAATGTTCTCCAAATTTTTTCGGCCAAGCAAACGACAGATGTTTAACTAGTATGGATATCTGTAACAAAAACCTTTACGTTTCCTGTAGTCGATTGTTTGGACTTAATTAGTTTATTAATAAATTAATACCAGTACACAAAAAGGACGACAAGAGAAACTGTAATAATTACCGAGTTATTACTATATCAAGTATTCCGGGGAAGGTATTTGCAAGAATAATAGAAACAAGAATAAAAAACCAAATAGAGCCAACTATGGAAGATACACAATGTGGATTCAGGAAGGACAGAAGCACGCAAGACCATATATTCACAATAAGACAAGTAAGTGAGAAAGTAATCAATAAAAATAGAGAAATACATATATGCTTTATTGATCTGGAAAAGGCGTTTAACCAAATACAAAGAAAGTACGTATGGAGGACATTAAAGGAAAGAGGAGTTGACAGGATAACAATTAATGTAATAAAGGATATGTACAATAATAATACAAATACGGTGAGAACCAACAACGAGGAATCCGAAGAATTTACTACAAATCAAGGCGTCAAACAGGGATGCGTGTTGAGCCCACTGCTGTTCTTAGTGGTACTGGATGAAGCAATAAAGAAAGCCAAGAGAAGAATGAGAAAACTAAGATTAGGAGTTAAATCAGTAGTTAGACCTACAATCATGTATAACAGCGAGTCATGGACATTGACTGGGAGACAAAAATCTCGAGTTAATGCTATGGAAATGAGGTTCCTGAGGAAAATAGCAAACAGAAAGAAGACAGACAAATTACGAAACGAAACAATCAGACAAAACCTAAAACTAGAACCAATAAACGAAAAAATAGTAGAGGGGCAACTAAGATGGTTCGGGCACGTGTGTAGAATGTCGAATGAAATATTAACAAAGCGAGTGCAAGGGAAAAACAAACGAGGAAGACCAAGAGTTAGGTGGGTAGACGAAATCAGAAAAGAAGTTGAGAAGAAAGGATTGACATGGGAAAGTGCACGAAATCTAACACAAGACCAGAAAGCATGGAGACAACAGTTCAAAACTTAACTCCACCAGCCTTACACCTAACGGTAGAAAGGCTTAGGACTAAGTAAGTAAGTAATAAATTAATATTAATATTAAGATTTGGGAGTCAGAAACTTATATAAAAACCTTCAAAATAGAGTTTTTAAATGTTTCTATCCATATATTTTGCTTAGAAAATTGAAAAATAAATAAACATCTTCGGTTTTTTTATAAATAAACTTAAAAACTTTCATATTACACGAAATGTTGAGTCATGTGATGCATAAAATAAAAAATATGTTTAAAAGTTTTAAGAACTACGATTTTAAATATTGCAAAATTATTTTGCAAAAACATGTCGATTTTTTGCTTATAAACAATTAGAATAACCTTTTAACTATTACCTATAGGAACATGATTTTTTCATATTTAGAAAGCTTGCATTTTTTTACAAATTTAAAAAGTTCTAGAACAATTTAGGACGAAGTTAGTCTTTTTTTAACATTAATAGCAGTATTGTTTGTAACAATTATTAGCCTCATTTCAAAGAACATACTTTTTCAAAGTTTTAATGTGCCAAATTCGAAAATGATCTGCCATCCACAAAGCTCCAAAATGTAGTCCTTAAAATCGTCCGGCTTTAAAACTCGCGGTGGCGTTGGAGGGGGAAGTAGCTGTTATCTGTATTCTGTGTCTCTGATTTTTGTTTATGGATTTCGGAGTTTCTTTTTTAATTTGTATGTACTTTTGCGTACAATACGAATATGTATTATTTTAATAAATAAATTGATAAATAAACCATTTAATTTGTTAAAAAAAATTTTTTAGACGCGCTATCTCAGAGTTTTTGTTGTAAAACATAAATATTTATGATTTTTACTATTTATTTATTATGTATTTATTTATTTATTAATTTTTAAACAAATTTAAAATGGCTTTTACCATTTTAAAATTTAAAATGGCTTTAGCTTGAAATGAAATTACTTTTTTTAATAATTTGAGTTATTTTAAGACGGAAGTTATTCTTATGTTTTCCTTGTATAAATCTTACTTTGAACCTAAAATGCAAATAAACAATTAAAAATGCCGAAAAAAGCCGATTTTAACGTTTTTCAATGCCATTTTTCAATAGGTTGGACATCGAATTTAAAAAATTAAAAGTATGAGGTGAACGCTTATTAGTCCATTTTGATTTTATATGGCATACGTCAGTTTAAAATATCCATGAACAAATTAATATATCGTTGCGTTTTCAGATTATATAGATTTAACGAACGTCTAAACTTTAACGTTCCTAACACATTGTTTATTTCTTACTCACAAGCTGAGTTTTATTTTAATCGAAAGAATATGATGCTACAACATTATAGTAAAAAGTGTAGCCAAAATTTAACACGCGAAGCTGTTTATTTATAATAATTTTTCAACAAAAAAAAATTTCTATTTATTTGAAACCAATTTATTCTTTCGTTTATAATAAACAGGTTCGTGTGGTAAACTTTGGGTAAACTTTTTACTGTAATATTCCAGCATCATTAAAGAATGTGGTTCGAACGTCAATGGAATTGTGAATTGTTAAACTACTTAACTTAAGCTTTCATCTCATATTTTTTGTTCTTTTTTTTTAATTTGATGTCCAACCTGCCTAATAAAAAATGACATCGAAAAACGCTAAAATTGCCTTTGGTTCGGTTATTTCAGTTGTTTATTTGCATTTTACGCTTAAAGTAAAACGTTTTACATAAAAATCACAAGAATAACTTTTTTTTTAAATAATCCATATTATTAAAAAAAGGTGGTTGTGAAACGAAAAAAGCAATTTTTTATAATTTGTTTAAAAATTGTTACACATAAATAATAGCTTGTCATAATAGCATAGCATATTGGCATCGTAATATATCGAATTAAAACAAGGTTCAACCTAGCATTTTTACCAAAAAATAAAATCTAGTCTAGTTGAGATTTTATAATTCTTAAGCAATACATAAGTCAATACTATAGTCCATCTAGAAAGTATCCGGAAAAAAGAAAGCAGAATTATAATTTTACGGTATTTATTTCCACCACTTGAAATATAAAATTTCAACAAATAGTTCATTTCATTTACTTATACAACATCCATTTAAATCTAAACACTTAAGTAAACGTCCAGGTACACCCGAAAACTAGGTCAAGGTCATAATTTTCGTTAATGGTGTTCTAGGCCTGTAAAACTGACCGAATCAAACCTTCTTTATCTCGTGGCGCTGCTCGTTCCTCTTCAATCTTCATCAGTCCCCATGTTTTCAATGGGACTAAGATCTGAAAATGCTGCTGGCCACGGAATTATTGCCAATTCGTGTTCTTGCATCCAAGCTTAAGTATAAGCAGAAGTATGACATCTTCCATTATCTTGCTAAAAACACCACCCTTCTGGATATAAAACATGAGCTGTTTCAAGAAGAAAACCATTTAGGATGTCACAATATTTCGCACTATTAACAGTACCATTACCTATACAGAGAGGTGTAGCACCGCGCTGAGATATTGCTTCCAAAACCATTTTTTTAGTGGAAAATTTGGAAATTTGAACGGTAAAATTTTCTCTTGATAAGACTTTTAGATGATTTGCAATAAGCTGGAAACATTTTTCATCAGATATAAAGACATTATTAAAATTATCTTCTCGAAAACGTTGACAAAAATCTATTCTTCGTTGTCTTAGCAGAAGTGTCATCGTAGGGATTTATTTGCATTCCTTGATATGTATTTAAATTATTTCCGCGAATCTTTGGCGGTCTACGCGAAACTGGTCTATGTCTCATATCTATGCCATTTTTTATACGCTTTATTGTCTCATACACTACACTTTTTCCAAGTTCAGTCAATTGCACTAATTTTTTAATGTTTCGGACACCCTTTCTATACAAATATTCCACCACTTTTATTTTTTCTACTTGCGACATTATTTCACAAATCTGTAAAGTCTGTTTACAAACAACAATATTTGACAGATGGTGTTGTCATGTGATTTTGTCCATAACCTACTATCGGCACAACCTACTTGATGCATTACATAATTTGTTTTCTTCATAAAATCTATCATAAATAAATTATTTACGAAGTTTATTGAAGAAGTATAAATATTTATGTTTTACAACAAAAATTACTCGAGATATTACTACAAAAAATTAAATTGCTTACAAACAAATTCGATGGTTTATTTAACGATTTGTTTATTTAAGTAATACATGTTCGTAATGTGCGCAAAAAGTTCGTACAAATTAAAAGAAACGTCGAAATCCATAAACAAGAACCAGAAATACAGATAACTCTCCACTTCCACTCTACTGCCACGGCGAGTTTTAAATCCGGTCAATTTTAAAGACCACATTTTAAGTTTTGTGGACGATTCCGTTGAAAGACAATTTTTTCGAATTTGGCACATTAAAACTTTACAGTATACTCTTTCCAATAACGCTAATTAGATCTCTCAACTGTTATAAACAATGCTGCTATCAATTAAAAAAAAAACAAGGGACTAACTTCGTCAAAAATTGTCCGAGAACAACTTTTTTTAAATTTGTAGACAAATGCAAGCTTTCCAAATATGAAAAAATAATTTTCCTGCAGGCAGCAGGTAAAAAGATATTCTAATTGTTTATAAGTAAAAAATCTACATCTTTTTGCAAAATAATTTTACAATATTTCAAATAATTTCCTTTTTTTTAATAATAATGATAAAATGAATCCTCTTTTTCTATAAGCTATCTGTAAAATTACTGTAACTTCATTATTTTCTGGCTCATATTGTTGCAATAATATTTAATTTGGGATAAACAAATAAAATAACTTTTAAACTATTTGACTTGAAATTTTAATCGTATTTTAAGCACCAGAAGGTCCAAAATTCCGTCTAATATAAAGATTCTCAATTTATTTTTAAAAAAGTTATTAATATTTATAACACACCGAAATTGCGGACTTTTCTAAACAATAAATAAGAATAAAAACATTTAAAAAAAGCTATTTTGAAGGTTTTTATATGACTTAAAGACTATTAGTCTAAAATTTGTTTCAAATGCTTCACTTTTTGCTGGAAATTTACCGTTTTGACCTTAATTTGTTATTAACTAATTAAGTTCAGAAAATCGACTGCAGAAAATATATAGGTTCTTTTTACGGAGGTTCAGACTACTTAAAACAACTGTCGTTTGCCTGGCCTGTACTTTGTATTATTACTTTTTTGCTTATTTCCCTGGCGCATATCGTAAACAAGGAATGTTTGCGATTTGTTCAAATTGACAACACTCTTAATTATCTACCTTCTTAACCTCTCAACGACTCTGCTATTCCTATTACGGATCGAGGGTTAGGAAAAATGGTTCGTTTATTTATGGTCTTTTACTAAAATTTAATCGTTACTTACTAAATAGTTTCCTTCACTTTCCTTTTTTTGGGCTTGTCCTGAATTCTATCTATCTATTAGCTGTGAAACATCCAATAGGATATGACCTTCCCTTATCCTCAATTACTAATCATTACATTTTTATTCTTTCCAAATTCAGTTCAAACCGTTTAGAGTAAACGTATTAAGATTTTTAAAATATTTTTATTTATGAAATAAATGTAAAACGTACACTAATATAATAAAAATAATTAAACAATAATCACAGAAATTCTACTGGTTAAACTAAAAGCGATATTACCTTAATTTTATTACAATTTCTTATATTTTCAAAATATTATTAAACGTTTCCCTAAAAATACACTTAAAAACTACATATCAACAAAATAAAATTCAGTCTTTTAAATAAACAAATAAATAATAACTTACAAATATTTTTTAAAGAGGAAAAGTTTTTCCGTAAATTTTCTTTTCTCGTTTTCGTCATTTTGTCTTCCTTTAAAATATGCTAAATACAAGTAAAAAATAACGAAAAATACAAAAGAGTAAAAAAATGTAGATAATATCTATTGGAATAAAAGTAATAAAAAAATTAAAAGAACTAAAACAAAAAAAAATAGAAATAAATTCATGAAAATAGACACGATTATTTATAATAAATAAAACATATATGTTAAGGAGTTAATAGAACAAATCAACAATACAAGGCGATTATGGCAAAGTGGAAAAGTAGTAGTCCAGTAGAATTAGACTATAATCAATAAATGTAAAATAAACGAGGCTTTTTGGAGACAATTTGGAGACTAATTTTAGTATTTCAAACATTTTTTACTATTTTAGTACTCAAGAAACGGTCAATTTAAAACTTGCTAAAATAAAATCGGTCAATAATTTTTTTATATAATTGCAAAATCCGACTACATATCAAATAATCAATAAATGTAAAATAAACGAGGCTTTTTTGAGACAATTTGGAGACTAATTTTAGTATTTCAAACATTTTTTACTATTTTAGTACTCAAGAAACGGTCAATTTAAAACTTGCTAAAATAAAATCGGTCAATAATTTTTTTATATAATTGTAAAATCCGACTACATTTTCAAAATTTTCAAGTATTGTTCATTCTGCTTTCAGTCATGTCATAATATTAATTTTTTATAACAATTTAGTGCGTAATTGAAGACAACCGATATCACGATTGTCATAATTTCACGTAGTATCCTATATTACAAAAACATCGAAATTGGTCCGTAAATTACGCAGCAATAACAGATTTTTCAACGAGATTGAATTGCATATGTCAAGTTCAGTTTTCTTGACGCTTAGCAGTGATGACTCATATCTTTTCCCTCCGCAACTGCAGTTTGTTTGTTTAACATTATTTTTAGCTCTTAATGTTAATAAATAAATAAACTAAAAGAACGACTTATCCTAACTCCTAGTTGAGTTAGAGCAACTTTTTTTAAATACATGTCAAAAAATTTACTACATTTTTAATCGCCATTTTATTAAAGATATACATAAAATATGTCACTAAAAAAATGAGCACCGGATGAGCCTTCGGTAAGGACGATAGCTAAGCAAATATTTATTTAACATTTAACCCTTTTCTAATAAAAAAATTAAATACCTCGTAAACTTACACATATTTTTTAATAGAATTTTATGGTAACTAACTTAAGGATCATAAGTGTCTTATTTTCAGAAAGTTTCAAAAGCGTACACGCTTTTCCACAGAGTGAGAATATTTTATAATTTTAAAAATTTTGTCGGTTATTTACAATTATTTACACAAATTATAAAACAAATTTAAATTTATCGTTTTTAAGTATTCTAATAGTAAAAAAAGCGTGAAATACTCACAGAAAAATCTCATTTTTCTGGTTTTTTACACTTTAACACATTAAGCACCGAACGATATTTTGCGATTGGGTCTGTGGAGCCGTAAAAATTTTATGGCAGAATCCTAGTTAGAATATAATTCTAGGAACATGTTAATAGTAAAAAAATAAATAATCATTAAGATCAAGCCAAATAAACGTGTCAATAAAATCTATACACGCGGTGCCTGATTAAAATATATAACACTACGCCCGTGTGTGTATAATATGCATGCCGCAGCAAGACGGTCAGATTTGTACAGACTTGCTTTTTGTATTTTAACTTTTACAAAAATAAAATTTCAAGTGCTATAAGCAGAAATCGTTTTGAATTACTGCTACAAATGTGGCATTTCTCCAATAATGAAGAAGAAGGAAGTAGACTATATAAAGTTCAACCTCTACTTGATATTCTAAATAAAAATTTCAAAATGTGCATGAAACCCGGTGAAAACGTATGTAGTGACGAAAGCATGATTCCTTTTCGAGGACGATTATCATTTCGTCACTATCTAAAGGAGAAAAACACAAATTTTCAAGTTATGTCTAAAGGTTGGCTAAACGTACCATATGAAGATTTCTGTGGACTAGATAAAAGTATAGGTATACCCGTAGCCAATAAAATAGTTCTTGAACGTATGGATGGACTGCTGGGAGATGACCGTACACTGTTCTCTGATAATTGGTATGATAGCGTTGTTTTAGCTAAAGAATTAATTGCAAATAATACACATTTAGTCGGTACATTACGGAGTAACCGCAAGGAAAATCCATTGGCAGTTGTCCAAAAGAAACTTAAAAGGGGGGAATTTATGGTGAAGAGAAGGATTGTATAGTTGTAGCTAAGTGGAGAGACAAAAGAGATATTTTATTTATAAGTACTAAACACGGAGATAAATAACGGAGACTGGTGCAAGAGAAGGAGGTGTCCGAAATAAACCTAACGCTATTTGTTCCTACAATTCTGTCAAATCATTTATTAACAGGTCCGACCAGATGTCATCGTACTCTACTGCTTTACGAAAAACAAATGGTTCAGAAAAATTGCAGTTGAGGCCTTAACAGGTACTGCTATAGTTAATGCCTGGATTCCACAAAATTCAACGTCCCAGCAAAACTGTAAAAAAAATTATCGACACAACCAATTTATCTGCCAATTTGATATGATGTAATGTAGCGCCCCACGAATACATATCCCATAAGATAAATACTTTAACTGTGCAGAAATCGCATACACACGGCCTACAATATAGCTATGCATCGCATTGTAAATAAAATCTATACACACGGCGCCCTGGACCCGATTACTGTGTATATATTTGCTGTACAAAGCGCTTAACGTGTTAACGTAAATATGGGACCCTGTTACAAATTACAATATATGTAATATGTCTAATTCTACTGAGCTATGGGTCTAGTTAAAATAAAATTAATGGCATCACGGAGGTGTTTAGGGTCTATTTATATTATTGCTGCGCTCTCGATATGCTCCAGTTCTATTAAAATATTCTTTTTTCACTAAGGGCTTGTATTAATATAGTGTACACTGACTTAACTTCTTCTTTGATCGTTTATATTTCTAATTAGTGTCAGTGAATTTATTAAAAACTCTACTCTGAGATAGCGCGT
>NW_027314079.1:0-17767 GCF_040954645.1 Diabrotica undecimpunctata
CGCGCTATCTCAGAGTTGATTTTATTTGATGTCATCATTAGACAACTACTCCAGTCGCCAGAAACGAAAATGCCACTGAACCTTAAAAAATCATACTAACAAGCTGAATTTTGCTGAGAATGTAAATTTTAGGACCCCAAAAAAGATGCAAAGAAGTTTATCACTTCTACCCCAGGCTTACCCATAAAACCCCCCTCGTAGGGGTGGAATTAAACGTAAAACATTTAGTAACTAAGAATTAGTACGTCGTAGAAAAAAATATTTCAAACAAGAAATGTAGCTAAGTTAATTTTAAACAAGATTGTTTATTAACATTTTTCTGTAGAGTGAACTGTTCTCTCGGAAACAACGCTTGAAGCTACCCCTAATTTTGAATGTCAGTTAAGAGCGTGAAAATTTTTTAAATAAAATTTTTATCACCTCGACGGTAAAAACTCGATATCTTTTGATTAGAGTAACCTATCGACAAAAATCCAATGCGTTTTAAAGATGAAGAGTGCAGCTTTCGTAACAAATTTATTGGGGGTAACAATTTTTTTTGAAGGATCATTCATCATTCAATCAATGTATAAATGTCTACTTTTTTTCTTTGCTACACTGCTTATTATAATTATGGATACAATTATGCCAACCAGATAATTATGATCGAATACATGCTAATAAATACTTAATATACTCTTAATAATAATAACTTTAGTTGCCTTTTACATTTTTAAAGATGTATAAACACATATTTTATTTGCAAGATTTACTTACAGATTTAATATTATTTAATCAACGTAATATTGATTAATATTAAATTTATATAAAAAAAAATCAGTGAAAAAATCAAACACTGTTTATCCACGTCCGAAAGCAATAGACAATACGACGTAGTACCTCTCTCTGTTACGCAAGCAAGCAAGCAATTTAAGTAAACCCAGCCTGTGAGACATATTCACCCCTAAGAATTACGTTCGGGTGTAACAATTCATTGGAGCGAGGTGTATTAACTCGACTTAAAAACAGGAGTCACTCCACCGCGCTCCAATGCTCCAGACCAGGGATTCTCACTAGGATTTCTTTGAGAGACTAATAGTTTGAATGAAATTTTCCTCAGGGCCGCAAGTACAAGTGGTGGTATGAAATAACTTTAAAACTATATGACTATAACATAAGTTTATTACAAGTTACGTAAAAACAATATAATTATAAATTATATGGACTGTTTTGCATGTAAATAGTAGGAAAATGTCTTTTATTTGACTCCAGGAATGTCAAGTCCTGAATTTTTTTAATTATTTGAAGTCGACGGGCGAAATCTTTCACACCTCTCTAGAATGCCATCTATGTTAACAGGTTGGGAAGAAACTGAAATTCTCAAAATGTTTTCAACGTTCTCACTAGTTAGCCTAGATCTGTACTTGTCTTTTATGAACTTCAGCTTACTGAATGTAGATTCACAGACATATGTAGATGCAAAAATACACAAAATTTTCTGAGCACAGTCAATTAAGTTAGGAAATTTGTCATTTTCAACTGTTTTCCAAAACTTATAGTGAGCTTTTTCCTTCTTTTTTTCTTCAAAAATACTTTTGAGCTTTGTTTTATTCTGAAGATCAATTAACTCATTTCTCAAATCCCTAGCTTCATATCCAAAAATAGAAAGATGAGCTACATTTGCGGTTGTTATTGCCCATGGATTTTCCACCAAGCGAAATGGTTCTAGGAACTTCCTGAAGTCACTAAATCTCACAGACATTTCATGCTTTAGATCTGCTAACAGCTTCAGTAGGTCAGAAATCTCTTTGCTTTCATCTGGATTTTCATCAAACAGTTCTTTAACGGAAGGAAAGCTGGAATAATCTTCATTTGACAATTCTTCAATATACATATTTAGCTTCTGCTCCATTGAAAACACAATACTCATCATTTTCGTTACAATGTTATTGTAGTCTCCTTGCAATTTGGTCAATGTTTCATTCATAATGCTCATTGTATCAGTGAGAAACGCCACCAACGAAAATTATGAATATCAGGAAACTCTTTATTCTTTGTAGCCAAAAAAAGAGTAATCTCATGTCGAATGCTGAAAAAAACGTTCCAAAACTTTACTCTTATTCAGCCATCTCACTTCTATGTGGTAAAGAATGTCCCCATATTGCGACATAAGTTCTTTCAAAAATTCTTGAAACTCTCTGTGGTTTAGTTCATTTAATTTTATGACATTCACAATCTTTCAAGTGTTTTCATAACACGGCTGAAATTTTCACCAAGTTTAGCAGCTAATCTTTCTTGATGAATGATACAATGGAAACCCAATAAATTATCATTTCCCAAGTGTTTTTTCAACAGCTAAACAAACCCTATATTTCGCCCCAACATTGATGGGCAACCATCAGTACACACAGAAAAAACCTTCCACAAGGTTTTGAAATATCTTTACTGGCCGGCCAGTGCCACTGTGGTGAGGGTAAAGATGACTAATGCGAAATGCGGTACAATGCATGGCGCCGCTCTACAGTACTGTAATCTGATTAAATACATAAATAGAAATATAATTATATTATAACTCGCAAATTTTGTTTTACTGCCTAGCAGTCTGAGGGCCGTGAAAAATCGCTGGGAGGGCCGCATGCTGCCCACGGGCCGCGTAGTGAGTATGGCTGCTCCAGACCGTCCCTTTCCCCCTATAGCGCTCTGATGCGAGACAAATACCAGCCACATACTCTTCATGTGGTAGTCCTTCGTAATAGAACTCCAACATGATTCCCTAAAGCTTTATTCCTGATATCCTTTAGTGACTTGTCCGCGAATCTAAAATTTTTTGCTTGGGAACCAAGTTTCCGCACCGGTCTACGTCTAGTCCAGAGACTTGTTGCTCAGGTGTCTGGGCCCTACTTACCCGAATTTTTTGTTGTTGTTTTATAAATTTGTTTGGTTGGGTTTCGCCGGATTTTTATGTTTTTTCAAGTTTTTTTGTTAACCTAGACCGATTTTTAATGTTTTTTATTATTTTTATTGTAGGTTGTCTTAATGAGAGTCCTAATGATGTTGATTAGTCCTCACCCCTTGGGGCCCACACAGCGCGGCGATTAGCAGTCTTTGTCAACTTGTAGAGCTACGAACTAACCTCTGTTAGTATATTTGTTTTTCTCTCTAGGATTTTTGTTTTTCTATCTGGTGGTTTACTTATTTGATTGCTTGTTTCGGTTTTCTCCTCGTATTTGTTTTGTTTTTCTCTCACTTTTTTTTGTTTAGTTTGTCTTCACTTTTCTTTGGTTCCTTAATTAATTCCACTATTTGTTGTTCCAGCCCACATGAAGAATGGACATATGGTGAGTGAAAACGTAACCATTTCGAGAGGGGTTAGACAGGGCTGTATTCTTTCGCCACTGCTTTTCAACCTGTACACGGAACAAATATTTCTAGAGGCACTGGAAGAGTACAACGAGGGCATCAAGATTAATTGTGTACCAATAAGTAATTTTCGATATGCAGATGATACTGTTATACTGGCCGAATATTTACAGATGATGCTAAATAGAGTAAATACAACTGGCAACCAATTTGGACTGAAGATCAATAGAAAGAAAACTAAATTTATGGTGATCAGTAAAAAGAACATTCAACATATCGACCTGAATATTGAAGCCGAACGTATTGAAAGAGTACACCGATTTAAATATCTGGGATATACAGTAAATGATAAGTGAGACCCAGACATAGAGATTAAGATCCGAATTGAAATAGCAAGATCCAAATTCATCAAAATGAGAAAGCTCTTAAGCAACCGCCACCTAAACGTTAACCTCCGATGGCGCGCCACGAAATGCTACGTACTCTCTACGCTACTTTACGGAGTTCGAAGGGTGGACGTTAACAGCAGCAACTATAAGAAGTTAGCGGCTTTAGAAATGTGGCTGTATCGATGCATACTGAGAATACCTTGGACAGACACAGTGACCAACACATAATTGTTAACAGCTGTTAAAAGGAGGAAAGCGTCATACCTGGGCCATGTGTTCCGTAATGATACAGTACAGTCTGCTACAGCTTATCGTGGAAGGCAAGATTGAAGGTAGAAGAGGTTTGGACAAAAGAAGAAATCCTGGCTGAAAAACTTGAGAGAATGGTTTCAAATACCAGAAGCTGCAAACATAATACATGCGGCACAAAACAGAGAAACGGCACATAAAGAAGATTTGTTGTTTAGGCCTCTTGTGTTTCCAATAGTGGAAAGCGTCATATATCATGATCTCTCGCAGTATGGGACTAGAGTGGTTTTCCAGTTCAGCGAATTTTATCCTGGCTCTTTCCTTCATTATTTCCGTCGCCTGTTGTAGGTCCCTGTATTTAAAGCGTTCTGCTACATATCTGGGAATGTTGACAGCTTCTCTTAAGCAGTTGTTGTGAACTGCATGGATCCTTTTTCTCTGTTACGTCAAACATTTAAGTTATATTTAAGCTGATACCCCACTTGTGTTTAGAGATAACTTGGTAGTGGAAGGGTCACGTAGTCCATAAACCCCGCCCATTAGAAAAAGGTGCAAAGACTGTTCGTCTTCGCATCTTTTTTTTTCGCACTGGGGAAACGGTTTTTAGAATATAACCTAACTTTCAGACACAATTATTTGATTACTTTTAAACACAAAATTAAAGAAAATACAGTAATCTGAAACAGATTTAAATTTTTTGTGTTACTTTTGTAATTATACAGGTAAAAGTAGAAGACGTAAGTGTGTTACCAGGACCGGAATACGGAACTGACCACTATATGGTAAGATCAAAATATTACCTACAGTATCGACTGCAACTACTTCACCTAAATGACAACCAACCAGCACAATCAGAACCACTGGAAACCAACCCACCCAAATACAATATTGACGCACTGCAAAACGACTCAAACGACTCAGCAAAGAATACCTACCAAGAGATAATAAATAAAATCAATAAAGCAGATTATGAAACACTTGGCACGATCCAAAGGAACAAAAAGGATACGCCATTGTAGTGGACAAATGACATCGCTATTGCAGTACACAACAAGAAACAAGAATATCAAAACTGGCTGATAAATGCGACAAACTCAACAAATAAATAGGGTAAACAAGACCAAGAGAAGCATGGAAAGCGGTAAAAACCCTGAGAACAAACAGAAAATAAGTGAGTATAATAGAATTAATAGAAAAAAGATCTTGGATCGAACATTACTTACAACTTCTGACTGCAAGATCGCAACAGCATATGAAGCGGAATACGATGAAGACGATGAACTAACAATACAGGAAGTCGAAGATGCAATACGAAATCTAAAAAATCGAAAAGCATGCTGATGCCAAGATATAGAGAACGAATTACTAAAACACATCCCACAAGTATTACGAGAATTACTAGCGTATGTTTTTAATTTGTTCTATTAAAGGACATGATTTACCACCGGGGTGGACAAAAGCACATACTAACAACATCTACAAAAAAGGAGATAGAAAGAATTGTTTAAACTACAGGGGGCTAAGAGTCATAAATTCACTGTCGAGACTAAGGAAAAATAATAAAAAAATAAAATTGAAAAAGAGATGACAGATCAAAAGTAGAACAAAATTGTTTTCGTGCTAGCAGATCCTGAATAGACAGCCCACAACCTTTCAACTCATGCAGTCTTTTTAGATCTAACAAATGCATACGATAGTGTATCACTTTCAATTGTCTGGATAGCAATGGCAAAAAAGATTCTTCTTCTTCTTAAAGTGCCCTCTCCTCAATGGAGGTTGGTTACTACAATTTTAAACTCGAACTACCCCGATCGAAATACACCCGATAGACGATTATTTCTGACCATTAATCGTCGTTTACGAGAAACGGGTACATTCTAACCGCAAGTTGCTGGAATAGTGGTCGTCCAATAATGGATGCAACTGATGAAGACATTTTAGAAATCATTGAAGAAGTCCCTGGAACAAGTACAAGTGTAATAGATGCTTAACTAAATGTTCCTTACGTAAGGGTTTGGAGGCGTTTGAAGGATCAGCTGCTTAAACCTTATCACTTAACAACGGTTCAAGAGTTATTGGTTGAACATTATCCAAAAAGGATTGGATTTTGCGATTGGTTGTTAATGGAAAACAACCGAAATGTTAATTTTATTAGAAATATTTTGTTCGACGAGGCTACTTTCAGTAGAAATGGAATAACAAACCATCATAACGAGCACATTTTGGGCCGACGAAAATCCTCACGCCAAAAAAACGACTCATCACTTTCAAAGTTAATGTTTGGGCAGGAATTGTGGATAACAATCTAATAGGCCCAGTATTTCTTCCCAACAATTTAAATGGTGATAGTTATTTGCAGTTCTTGGCAAACGATTTACAAAGTATTTAAAAGAAGTGATTATTGTAATAAGGCAAAATATGTGGTTTCTTCATATGTAATGTTTCTACAGTAATGAAGTCCGGGAATACCTTTGCAGGCAGTATCCTGGTCGGTGGATTGGAAGGGGTCGTGACGCACCTATTTCTTGGCCACCCAGAAGTCCAGGTTTTAACCCCATGGGGACTTTTGCTTTGGGGGTTTATGAAAGAGAAAGTGTATTCTGTAACAATAGAGGACGAAAAACAATTGAGGGTTAGAATAATTGAAGTTGCAAATCAATTTCGTCAGAAAAATATGATCTTTCAGCGCATTCGGTTTTCCTTACTAAACGATACCGAATGTGTATTGAAGAAAATGGGGGCCATTTTGAACATTTATTGTAATATCATATTTATAGAGGTTATAGACATTTTTGTACTTGTTAATTCATTCAAGCCATTTATTTAGTTGCACGTAATTTTTTAAAGGTTAATGAAAAGGGCCGTAACTCAATAAAAACTGTTTTTTGAAAAAAGGGATGAGGCAAAAAAATTTTAAAAATAATGTCTTAAATTAATGATGCCACAAAATTCATTTGATTTGAACGTACTCAAAAGTTTGGGGGGATTTAGGGCTGCACACCCTCATTAAAATTTTTCTGTGCGCTTAGATTTTGTTGTTTCTTTTTTATGAAAAATGCTTTCAGAACAAGAACTAACGTGCCAATTTTTATTACAAAATGTCAAGTAGCTTAGAAAATAATGCAAAAAACAAATTGTATTTTGTAATTTCAAAGGGCTGTAACTTTTTTTGTGTACACTTTTGTACTAAGGTAAGTTGGATTCAATCAATTTCTTTTTGTCCCCGGAATGCGTGATTTAATTTATGACATACATTTTTGAAACACCATGTATAGTTTTCCGATAATAGCTTTTAAAATTAGATTAAAAAGTGTTGTTGATAAGACATTACCTTGCCTAACTC
Source organism: Diabrotica undecimpunctata (assembly GCF_040954645.1). Classification (NCBI taxonomy): domain Eukaryota; kingdom Metazoa; phylum Arthropoda; class Insecta; order Coleoptera; family Chrysomelidae; genus Diabrotica; species Diabrotica undecimpunctata. Next base: position 7,321 of record NW_027314079.1, read on the forward strand.
TATTTTCAATATCAAATGCCACTGTTATATTTTCATCTGTTTTCACCATGGGCTTGGAACCCACCAAAGACATTTGTATAAGTTGAACTAACTTTTTTGGTATTCCTTACGTAGATAGTTGTTTTAACATTTTTTGCATACCTACTACATCCAAGGCCTGTTTGAAATCAATATATAAGTTTTGAATTGGTATGTTATATTTAGCACATTTTTGATGTATTCACAAGGGTGTATATGCTAGTAAAAAAATGACCTGCAGAGCCTAATTAAATCTTTCGAAAATAAGTTGTTCTAATAACAATGGTAATTTTAACAGAAAAGCTAAAAGGACAATAATATGTATACACTAAGAAGATGTATATCAATTAGGAACAAAATAATAGAAGACAACTGATGAAGTGAAATATTTGGGACTCAAATTGGTCCGTGTAAACTGAGGGAGTTGCGAAAACAGAGTAGCGGGATATCTAAACAACACTGTATGGAGAAACAAATAGCTTATAACTGAAACAAAAAACTAGAATGTACAAAAATGTGTTAAGACAGAAAATGAAACACACTATTGACATAAGGACAGATATGATCAAAAAAAAATATCATCGGAGAAAAAGGTGCTAGAAAATTAGAACGAGATGTGGCATGGAAGAAATAAAACAATTAACCAAAAACAAGGAAATAGAGAAATAGAAGGAAATCAACATATAGAAGAATGATAGGTAACAGATCCATAAAAATATTAAGATCGCCTACTTGAAGGTCTACTACAGCCCCATAGTTATATTCCATATGCCCAAAATGGTATGAGTATAGCTTTGTAGAGAAGCAGTTTATTTTCAGCAGATCGCAGATATCACAATAGGTCACAAATTTTTTTACATGATTTTTGGATATTTCTCCACGAATTTTTTTGCATAGCAGCCTTTACAATATTTTCTGGCTTTGTTAAAAGGCCCGTCTTTTTTAAGCAACTTACAAATTTGTGCTAGTTTCTTTGATGCCGTTTGTGTTGTTTCATTTTCGTCATTTTTCTCATCATAAGTTAGCAGAGATCTCACTAATTCTTCCCGAAACGCTGTAACTTTTACTTTTTTTATCTGCAAGCTGATTGTATACTATGTGGGCATTTACAACCGCTGTCTCCAGAATGAATTCTATTGCTAGTTTTTAATATCACTTTAGTGATTTTCGTAAGGGTGACTTATAAGAAGTCATCTGATCTTTCGAAAAAGTCGAAGACTTTCCTTCGTTATTTTCAATGATTGTCTTCGGTTTATAAACCATGTGTGGTGGTACTTACTTCTGTAGTGTGTTTAGTGGCGAAAAGATATCTTTATACTTCAGGACGCATACCCCTCTTTCGTTTTCCCGTCAAAATACTTTCCCTGTTATTAACTTTGTGACAGTGACTTCTATAAACCAATATAATGTGTTTTATTGTTTCACAAAATATTGCTGAGTTCAATACTTGTATAATAGTTATCAGCAATAATATTTCATCCTGAATTTCGTAGGTCGTTTGAGAGTTTAATGACAATGTTAGTCGGTACAGAAACGTTGCCTTTTTTTTTCTTTCCGGCATATATTCGTAGACTCCATGTATACCCATTGCTACCACATAATTTAAAAAGTTTTACGCTGTATTTATGCGTTTTCTAAGGAATATATTGTTTGAATATCAATTGTCCTTGAAATGGAACGTCTTTCTGCTAATGGCTGCACCTTAAATTAATAATACCCTTCTGGGCAACGTTTATAGGCTTTTCTGGCAATTCTTATATAGATCGTCGTTGCTCCAATACTTCTCCAAGAAGGCATTGTTCCAGACCCATGTAAGCTACTATACTAATAAATCTAATCATTTCTTTTTTGTCGGTTCATCTATGCTCATCTATGTAGTCTTAAGTCATTGTTTATATCGTTGGGATTACAGAATATTTGAGTTGATATAAGTTTGTTTGATTTAAAATCTCGTCAATAATTGCACCATCAACGAAAGTACGAAAACACTTATTGGGCGATCAATCATTCATAAGTATTGTGGCGTAATTGCCCCATAATCCACCTTATATAGAGTATTCAAGTTCTTGATGATTTCCAATTGACTGCGTCCACGTATGTTATAGAATGTTTTGATTAGCACCAACCTCATTTTCCTGAATATCGTCAGTATTTGCTAGTTGCGTTTCAGCTAAAGTTTCGATATCAAAGAATCTTTCCAATTGTTCAGGTGAAATTTTGTTCTGTTCCCGTTCTAAATGTTTTCATAACCTATTCTCGTTTATTTCTATAGAATCAAATGGAATGCTGGCTGTAGCCTCAGAACCTTCTACTTCTTCCTGTGAGGTATCATCGGCAAGAATGATGTATAACAGCTTGGTTGATCCAAATCACTCCTCGTACACAATTTCTTTGAAATGATTTTGGTTGGTTGCAATTTGGATTTATTATTTGCTTTGAGTTTGGACAATGCTAGTTTCTGAGACAATATGTCTGAGAAATCTGAACTGAATAGTATTTCTTTATCACTGGTTGGCAAAGACATGGGGTCAGGAATCGGAATCAAGTGAACTAAAGGGGTCAGATTCGTCATCTGAAATAATAAAAAATACGAAATATAGTGAACTACAAAAAAAAAAATTAAAAGCAGTGGATTTCAAAAGATTCCTATCTATTTCAAAAATTAAAATCGTTATTACCTGACTTTTCAGCTTCTTTCAAGGCAAGTTCGACAATTTTTCTGCTTTGATTACTCATTATTGCACAACACGCTTCTAAAAAAAAAGAGGAAGAAACAATACAAAATTACATTCACAGTATATATTATAGATTATAATTTTTGAGTTTATTTCAGTATAGTACGTTGGTTTAGGAAATTTTAAGTAAATCAAACTCACTGATACGTTTCCTTGATTCGCTTCAGGGATTTGCTTAAATTTGTTTGGTTCGTGAACTTTACCAGGATTCATTTTAAAATGAAATTCCTTACATCATGCGTTAAAATTGTTATTTAATGCACATAAAATACCGTACGATTTTAATTACCCTGTTGTAAACGACCAATTTTATCAAATTATTGGTAACACTTCGTTAAACACAACTTATGGCAATGTTCGTTTTGAAAATGGTGAATGGCCTATATGAAGGTAAGGTGGGGGATGTCTTTAATCAAAGCAGTGCTAACTCTTTTTTGTACGGTTTTACATATATCTATTATTTGGTGATTTGTCCTTTCTGGGAATATATTGTGAGTCAAGTAATCATCATCATTCAATCTTCGCTTATCCACTGCTGGACATAGATCTCCCTTATAATTTTCCATCTATTTCGATCTTGTGCCTCTTGCATCCAATTCCTATGACAACGTTTTAGATCGTCAGTCCAACGTGTTGGTGGACGACCTCTGCTTCGGTAGGCATCATCTCTTGGTCTTGTCCATCTATTATCTGTCATTCAAGCCACGTGACCTGCCCAGTTCCATTTCAGTGTTGCTACTCTCTCTACTGCATCAGCCACTCCTGTTCTTTGTCGTAGCTGGCGATTTGGGATCTTGTCTCGTACTGAAATGCCCAACATAGCACGCTCTATCGCCCTTTGACACACACGGATCTTTTGAACTGTTCTCCTTGTCATGGTCAACGTTTCCGCACCGTGAGTTAAAACTGGCAAAACACACTGATTAAACGTTTTTCTTTTAAGGCATATTGGTATATCAGATGATTTGAAAATATGGTTCAGCTTGCCGATGGTTGCCCAAGTCAGTCTTATACGACGGAGAAGCTCAACGGTTTGGTTATATTTTCCTATGCGAATCTCATGACCTAGGTATTTATAGGCCATTACCTGGTCTATGGATCTTGTTCCTACGCATATATCTTCGCTGACTACAAGATTTGTCATCATCTGGGTTTTAGATATATTTATTTTCAATCCCCTTCTAGCGAGGAAAGGTAGAGCTGATTTAAAAGTTCTTTGGCCTCATCTATCCTATCAGCTTTTAGTACAATATCATCTGCAAACCTTAGATGGCTAAGCGTTTCTCCGTTTATGTTTATGCCCTTGTCGGTCAGTTTTGCCCTTTACATATATATTCCAAAAGCGTAGTGAACAGTTTCGGCGATATGGTGTCCCCCTGGAGTACTCCACGTTGTATTTAGAATTTCTGGGTTTGAAGATCCCCCACTCTAACACTGGCTGTTGCGTTTTGGTACATGTGTTTAATTATATTTATATACCGATAGTCAATTCGGCATTCTGTCAAGGCTTCCAATATTTTTTGTTGAATTTACGGTGTCGAATGCCTTTTCATAGTCGACAAATATTAAAGCTAGTGGTTTATTATATTCAGTGCATTTTTCTATTAGATTTTTTATTACCAGTAGGTCGTTTGATCGTTTGTTCCATAGCCTTTTCTAAAACCCGCCTGTTCTATGGGCTGATAAAATTCCAATTTATTTTTTAGTCGTTTCGTAATTATTTTTGTAAATAGTTTATAAATATGGAAAAGTAGACTTATGGGCCTGTAATTCCTGAGGTCGGTAGCATCCCCTTTTTTATGAAGTATGATAATTTCTGCGTTATACCACTGGGTTGGTGTTATTGCTTCTTGCAAACATCTAGTGAATAGTTTAGCAAGGACCTGCCATAATCTTTTTCCAGCTACTTTCAAGGCACCTGTCACTATTTCATCGCCTCCGGGGGACTTATTGTTTTTCATTTCTTGCACTGACCTTCGAACTTCATTGGGTGTTACGTCCGGTAAAATTTCAGATCCCTGATTGATTATCTTTGGTAATGGTCCACTCCGGTTACATTGCTGTTCTTTGTATAGTTGTCTATAAAAACTCTCTATCGTGTTCATAATTTGAACTCTATCCTCAATGATTTGCCCCTGTTCATTTCTTAATTTGTGGACGTTTTTTCTTCCAATGGACATGCTCTGTCTGAGTACTTTCAAGCTTTTGTTTTCTTCTATTACTCTAGTTATTTCCATCGTATTGTATCGTCTCAGATCTTTTCTAACTTCCTTTTTAATTTTCTTATTCAAAATTCTTAGTTCATTTTGGTTATGATCCTGATTTTCCCTAAGTTTCTTCTTTCCTCTAGAAGATGTTTTGTGTTGTGGCTTAATTTTTTGTTATTGTTTTCAAGACGAGGACAGTATTTTTTTTCAGCTTCTTTCAATATTTGAGTAATATTATTGTTCATTTCATTTCATCTTATTTCCTAGGGTTAAAGAGTATCTCCTCTAATCTCAAGCAACCCTTTGGGTAGGGGGGGGGGGGGAGGGGGGTAAGGGGTATAAAGAGTCTCACATCTCAAAATATTAAAATCCATCTTGGGGATAGGTACATTCCAGACAAGGGATAGGTCCAGACAAAAAGAACGTTAGAACAGCAGAGATGAAAACACTTAAAAAACTTGATGGTAAAACACTATGGGATAGAGCTAGAAGTACAGATATACTACGTAGATGCCAGCTGGAGAACATCAAGGACTGGGTAAGAAATAGAAAAGTAGAATGGAAGATCCTATAAGCCGAATGATAACAAATAGAGTAGTAAAGACATCAAGAGACGTTTCCTACCAACAGGAAGATGAGCAGTAGGAAGACTATGAAAACGATGGAACGGCAACTTACTGGAAATACATTGAAAAACAGGCTGTCATGTAAAATAAATGTCAATATGTCAATATGTCAATAAAAAGAAGAAGAAGAACAACAGCTATTTTTTTTATTTTGGAAGCGGTCTCCTATAAATCTGGAGCTCTCTACAAGCTTGAAGAGATCTAGAAGATGGGTACCATATGTCTTTGGAGTTAGTTGATAGCCTCCAAAAGTGTTTGCTGCCTTGACTCTAATGCCTTGTAGTCATATAAGACAGAGTTGAGTTTTCCATGCTCTCTGCTACATGCCTGCAGCTTAAGTTCCCATGAAAAAGCCCCATTGTATTCATGTACACTGTGACTAGCACATGTCCGGTAAGAAAGCTTGTTATGAATTTGACCTGACTCCTGCTTGTTTTCAGTAGTACCCTATTACCATATGCCCGAGCAATATACATTTTGTATGCTTTAACGGGTATATTTCCGTTCTAAGTGAGATATTTATGTTATGTTCCAATCCATGTCTGTTACCGATGGTTTTAAGCACTCAGCTCAGAAAGTTCATCAGCTCTTTTCTTTCCATTTATTCTACGTTGGAATCTATACCAACGTGACACCAGCACGTGATCCGCCAGTCTGCCGAGTTTTTCTAAGCATTCTCACACTACTCCAGAGTCCACCTTAGAGCTTTTAAGAGCGCCATGGCTGCTTGGATATATTGATCCGCTTTAGTTCTAATTTTTATTAATTTTAGTTTATCTTAATTTCTCTTGTACAGTGCAACATAGCAAGCTTGTGTTGTTCATACTTTTGATTATTTTTGAAGTGGAGATGTTATTACCCAGAAATATTTTCATTTTCAAAAAGATAGTTTTAGTTACCTATCACAATACTTGTTTTATTCCTATGCCTGGATCAAGTTAATCCGTTATGATAATTTTCACTTAAAACTACATATATTTAAAATTATTTGATAAATGATGTTTTATGCAACAACAAAATATATTATAATGTACTCGTATAATGTTACAATTTCTATGATCATTAACTTTCATATTTTATAACACGCGCTATCTCAGAGTGGCTACAGCAAAGTAAATGTGTAAGGCAATAATAAAAAACGAAAAAAAAAACGTTCTATATTTATAATTCCGATCAGTGTTGTTAATGTTACACCACTGTTAGTATCGTACACACGCGGGTAGGTTCATTGGCGTGTAACGCGAATATTCTTCATTCTTGACTTTCATTCTACACAAAGTTCAACGAATCGTGTTGCGCTTGACATTGCAAAATCGTTGGCGCGTGGAAAAAGAGAAATGTAAGGTACTTACATAGACCATTACATTGTTTTCTTTTTTTATTAGATACTTCTGACATATGTATTATCTAAACCAACGAATAACAGTGTCCCAACGAATAACACATGTATTTACGATTTGTTTACTGCTGTGTTACTTGCAAATAAAGATAATATAAGGAACAAATATACAGGGGTATACAGATAATTTTTTGAAATAAACATAGTGTAAATAAATATACTATTCATTCATTTTAAAAACAAATTAAAAATAATATCCTAATAAGTTTATTGATTATTGATTAATCAGAGATACAGAAATGGATTGCAAGGCGTAAAAACGTACCCTGGAACAGATATCGGACCTGATCACAATCCCGTAGTAAGAAAATAGAAAATCCATAAAGAAAATTGATATAAACAGCTTAAAACAACCTAACGTTAAATTAAAAGTCACAGAAAAATTAAATGAGGCAATAGCGGATATCAGGGCAAGATCTAAACAACCGGCCAGTATAGAAGACAAATGAAATTGTGTTAAAAAAGCTATCGTAACTACCACCAAGTCTCTGATTGCTTGCAAAGAGTATAAAAAGAAGAACTGGATGACTGACGAAATATTATCAATGATGGACGACCGCAGATCACTTTAAAAACAACCTGACCTAACCAAACATCAGCACATTAACCGACAAATACGAAAAGAGTGTCGCAAAGCTAAAGAACAGTGGCTGCTAGACATGTGTGCAGAAATGGAGCAATTGGAAGAAAAACATGACCACTTTAACATACATAAACTCGTTAAAGAAGTGACAGGTCATACAAAACCTTGCAGTTTTAACAGCATTGTGAAGGACAATAAATCAATTACTGATCCCAAGGATCTACTTCAACATTGGGGAAACTACACACAACAACTATACTCAGACAACACTATAAGAAACTCTGAAAGTGAATATAAAAGTGAACCCTCCCCAAAATATTGAAGTCAGAAGTTGTAAGGGCAATCAAACAGAGCAAATGGGAAAAAGCAGCAGGCCCAGACGACATATACATAGACGTTCTAACAATGTTGAGTGAACACAATATAGACACCTTGGTAGATCTTTTTAATGGCATTTATGGGTCCGGTCAAATACTACAGGATTGTAATTACTATTTAAATGACGCGCTATCTCAGAGTTAAAGGTTAAAGTACGTATATTAACGTTTCAATTTCCACTTCGAAAATCGTTCTCAAAATACAAACATTACCATTAATGTTTGTATTTTGAAATTGAAACGTCAATAAACGTACTTTAACCTTTAATTGTGGCTTATTCCCATTTAAATAGTAATTATTTTAAAATGCCACAAGAAAATAGCTTCAGAACAATATTACAGGATTCAATCAACCTTTATACAAATCCCAAAAAAGCCAAACGCTAATAGTTTGCGACCAATCCGAATGATCAGCTTATTGAGCCAGGTCCTAAAACTCTTCTTAAAGATAATTCACACAAGAATATATAACATATGTGAAAGAGATTTGAGCCCCACACAGTTCGGTTTCAGACAAGGATGTGGCACAAGCCAAGCACTTGTAACGATACGATCGTTAATAATCTAAAATTTTGAACGTTAGCAAACCGAATCCCTACATTAACTACTAATCTGCCGCCGTTGGAGTATGCAACCCACAATACGATCTCATATTTCATTATTATGATTATCGATATCGATGATAAGATAATCGATTCCCTCGTCAAAAGGGAAAAAGAATAATGTAATGGCCATTTTGTAACAGAACTTGAAGGAGATGAGTTGTTGAGTTTGCGGCAGGCAGTACATTGTTTTTTTGGGGGAAAGGTGAAGAATATTTTATTTGTTGTTTAAGACGTATTTAGTTTTGTGCATTAAGAAGTTACGTTGATTTATGGAAAATAAAACTCCCAAATAAGTTCTGGTAAGTTATCACACATCTTCCATTTAAATTTGCCAGTTCCCAATCATCTAAATCTTCTCAGCTTACTACAAATATCCAAATATCATTCCTATTTTTATATATATATATATATATATATATATATATATATATATATATATATATATATATATATAGATACAAATTATAATATATTCCAGTGCAGTAACACTATATTTTTGAGCCAAGGTCACCTAATGGCAAATATATTCTAGTTTTTGTTACTAGAACAAAAACTATAGATATTAAATACAAGAACACAGAATAAAAAAAGTTTTCTTTTCTTATAGCCTGCCGGCTCCAACTTCCAAGTTTGGAATTTCATTTTATTTGGAAAGAAGTTTTAATTTGGGGAAGAATCACATTTTATTTGGGACAGAAGATTTTTTTTTGATTTTGGGAAGAAGTACATTTTTATTTGGGAAAAGGAGATTATTTGATTTGGGAGAAAGAAGTACAACACTTGGTTGGTCTGCCAGTCCTCCAAGGCTGCTACACGGAGCATAGGCTGATCCATCTTAGAGCCATCCACTACCTGAACACTGGACAGCAGATTAAGTAACTCCCTTTCCAACAAAAGAGTTACTAAGCACCATTATATTTTATTAACTTTATAATTTAAATTTCAATTTTTTTATAATATATACTTGGATACTTAGGCCTTCAGTCTAAGTGGGTTACAAACAGGTTTGTGCACAATCCCTGGGTAGTACCCTCAACTTGTTGAATCTTTTTACTTGTTTAAATTTGTCATTCTCTATTTACTTTGTATTTATTTCGTTATTAATATTTTACATAACCCTTATGATAAGTGGTCAGGATACATTATCCCATTTTATGATTACTAGTACGTACCTTTATTTTGTTAAATTGATGTATGTATTGTTCTAATGTCTTAACTGACTATTCTCATATTTTAAACTGCCCTTTTGTAACTTATATAAGTACTTAATTGTTTTATAATATTTTAATTATTATTTACTCCAAGTGAGTTATCCAACCAATAATCCCAGACCATTTTACCTCATTGCCAGAGGACAGTGTAAATCAATTGTTGTATATAATTATTATATTTTGGGTCATATTTTTTTAGGTAACTGTTTTTTTTGTAAATATATTTTGGGGATATATTTTAATAATTGGTTAGGGTATATAAGTATAGGGTTGGGATAGTACATAAGATTTGAATATAGTGTATAAAGCATTTCTGATTTTTATTTGTTTCCTATCATTTAGTTTTCAGTTAGTATATAATTACATATATCCCAAATTGGAGTGATATTCAAAATTCACCCTGGCCCTCAAGATCATCTTAGGATTGATCTAACTATCTTAGGTTACTACAGGCAAGCAAACGTGCCAACCTCCTCTCTGAGCACTACTCTCATTCTTTTGAGCTAAGCCTATTCTATTGTAGTACTTCAAGTAAATTTTCTATTTTCTTTTGGTATTGGTTACATTCCCTGTTATTTAATCTTATTAAAATAATAATTGATTAATTTAACAATTGCCCCGTTGGGCCATTGTAACCGATAAAATCTTACTTAATTTCTAATATTGGCTTCACCATCTCAGGCTTT
>NW_027314080.1:0-17766 GCF_040954645.1 Diabrotica undecimpunctata
CGCGCTATCTCAGAGGTACGAATTTCTCTCGGTAAACAAGTTTGCTGAGCTCTACGAGTTAAATGGGCCTTAATAAGTTCTTGACCTAAAGTGGTTAAAAACAATCTTCTTTCCATTATTTGATTTTGCTGAACTCCATTAAAAATTACGTTAGCATTTAATCCTGCAAGGTCCAAAATGCGAAACCATATTACTTGAGGCCATCTACGAGTTCTTCTGCCAGTTTTATAGCATGCACATTTCTTATCCAATGAATCCACCCCACCTTTTGTCTCGTTGTAAAAATTTATAATCTCTGGCTTTCCATTAACCATTGTATTGGAATGATGCATAGTTGACACTAACAACACTGCACGATTTTTCTTAGGAACAAAAGATACAAGGCTCTTCCTGTAAAACCAAATAAGGCAGAATTAGGTGGCCTGTTTTTTGGGGGTTGAAAATTCAGCAGGAACCTCTCTTTTATTGCTTTTTAGAGTTCCAACATATGAAATTTTATGGCTTCTCAGTTCTTTTATGAGCTCAATGGACGAAAACCAATTATGTGCTGTTATGTTTCTATTTGTACCAGAAATTGGTGGAATAAGTGTCAAAACATCTAGAGTGGGGATGGATAACTTTTTTGGATTTGCTCTGCATGTATCTTTTCCAGTATATATAAAACCATTTAGCAAATAACGTGTCTTAGAGTCTACTAAACACTGCATTTTCAGACCGTATTTGTCTGGCTTATTTTTGAGATATCTACATCCTGAATTGGCACCTTCCTCTAAATGCAATAAGCATTTCATCTATTGTGAGATATTCACCACAGCTATAATTGGACTGGCAATTAATTATAAACATATTAAAAATATTGGATATAGCTGCCAGTTTATCTCCGTGCGCAATACGTTCTTGTGTAGTAGCTGGGTCGTCAAAACAAAGACTTCCAAGCAAAAAATAAAATCGGTTTAGTGACATTGTTGCTCGAAATATATCACGGCCAGTACCATTCGTAGCAAATAAAGACCTTAAATCTTCATTATTGGATTTAAATACCCCAGCTAAATATAATAAGCCTAAGAAGGCCTTTAATTCAATTATGTCAAGATAATTGGTATATTGACACGATAAATTGTGTAAATTATATTTAGAAGCCATATTAGTTATTCGTTCATTGGTTTTCTCAAGAATTTCTTGCAATATATCGTGGCTAATAATACATTCCCAAGCATCAACTGGTTTCTCTGGCATACTAGCTCGAGCTTTTCCAATAACACCAGGTAAATGACTAATTAAATTATGCTTACGTGTACGAGAAAAGGTAAGAGAAGTTTTAGACCACTTGTACCTATTTTTGCCATATAACACATCCCTTGAGTCAGCTATATCACTTTCTTCACCCGAATATTCACTACCAGTTTCGGAATTATTAATTTGCCAATTTTTTTCGTCATCATCGTCCCATTTCTCTTCACTGTCTGTTTCGTGATCACTGTGTTCACTACCCTGGTCTAAAAACTCACTGTCACTATCTAGTCCATTGTCCATAATTTTTTGTCCCTCCTCTTCAAGTTCTTTCTGTGTCAGAGGACGTTTATTGCGACTACACCCCGCCATTTTAAATTACTCGTTAATTGCACTAGAAACACTTATACCATAAGCGGGTCAAAATTGACCCTATGCGTGCCTAACTCTGCAGTAGTAACAGATAAACTAACGGAATTTTCGTAGATCGATAAATCACCTACCGGTCGAAGATTAGCAGAAAGCGCGCAATGCTCAATCTATGTTTCGGTAGCGAAACTTGGCATTAAAAACGCGGGGGTCAATTTTGATCCCGCCATGGTACTTAAGGGTTAAGAACCTTCGTGAACACTACAAAAAAATGCTAAAAACTGAACGGAGAGCATCTTGAACATCTGTTTTATCGGGAACGTCGTCGTGAATAATCTTTTCAAGGTTATATCATGTATACTAAATATATAAATAAATAATAATAAACATTTTAATATTTATTTCAGTACTGTTTATTTTGCCACATACTGTAAAACATAATGATACTTTGACAAAAATGTGCTTTATAGATTATGTTATTTTAGATATGTCCAATATGTCCTTCCAAAACGAAAACATCATCAAGTATGTACCGAACCCGATGGTTTATACGAACAAAAATATTCATGCTGGCCACCGCCCATAGCATTAATTATTATCTCAGCTATCGAATTGACATTTTTTATTATGAATGAAGAAAATTATGAACCAAATGACGAAGAACATTTTCATATAGGCAAAATTTTTATTTATGATCCTTATAAACGAGAAGAAGCTTGGAGATATTTAACATACATGTTTGTACATATAGGGTTAGTATAAATTATTTTAAATGCTCTTATTTTATAATTATCAATTTTTCTACTTGAACTCCTTTATATTAACTATTAAATTTAATAGGAGTACCTACCTACCCACAATTTTATTGAGAAATACGGTCACGCTTCAGAAGTCGTTCTCAAAATACAAATTAAACAAAATATTTTGTTTGTTACTTGTAAATTGAAAATAGAAAACAGGCTTCTAGTAGTTTAGAAATAATTGTGGTTTACTTTCATTCACTTTTCCATTTATTAACGATATGTAGGTAATATAAATTACAATAAGTAAGTATATTTCTTTATTTATAGGTCACTTGCAGTAAAATGCCCTATGGCAATTTTCTATTATTTTATAAGTTAAAAAAAAACTATTTGTAAAGTTGGGATGTATAAAAATAAAATAAATAAATAAATAAAATAAATAACTCAAATTAAATAAACATATAAATAATTGCTTAATAATATGTGTTGATTTAATCATCCTGACTATTTAATATCTCACCTGACAAGACGATGTACGGTGGACGCATACGCAGAAATTCACGGCACCTTAAGAAGAGGAATCTTCGGTTTGGCCTCATAAGGTTCTGTGCTAGGCCGCTAGGATGATTCTACTAGTGTGTCATATTTTTGTGAGTAATTTACGATTTCTCCTTTGACAATTTTCATTTGAAAATCACAAGTAATGAAAGAATTAGGTACATACCAAGGTGCGGGGAGATTTTGATTGGAATATCTACAAGATATACATCTTCTTCTTCTTCTTACTCTTTATAAGCAGTTCTGCTTGTTCATTGGCGGATTAATACCTATTGGAAGGTTGTCACTCCATCTTTTGCATGGTCATCCTATAATTCTTCTGCCGATTGGCGACTTATCTCTTGCTATTTTGACGACGAGCAGAATGGGTCTCTCCCATTCTGCTTATGTGATTATTACATTCTTTTTTTTTCTATTTAGTGTCCATTTGTTTATACACTGTACGTTACATTTTCTTCTAATGTCTTCACTTCTCTTTCGAACTTTCAGCGTATTTCCTGCAATTCTTTTCAGTACTCTCACCTCTGCCGTTTCCAGTAGCCTTTATGTTGGGGCTATATTGGGTCTTGTTTCTGAGCCATAAGTCATTATTGGTTTTTAACTAGCTTTATCATGACTTAATCTCAATGTTAATGTGTATGTTTCGCCATATAGTGTTATTAAGGCATGCTGCCAGTCTATTTGCTTTTTGTACGAAGTATTTTATTTCCATTACTTGTTCAATAATGATACCATCAATTTCTATTTTACATCTGGTTAGTTCTTTGCTGGTTACTATCGTTTTAGTTTTCTGAGGTGATATTGTCATATTAAATTCTTTCGCTCTTATATTAAATCTGTGGAGCAATCTTTGCAGACTATCATTATCTTGGGCTATCAATATTGCATCGTCTGTGTAAAAGAGTATTTTTACTTTTTTGTTCCCCATTCTGTATCCTATTATAGTGTTCATTGAGTCCTCCTGTCTTATTTCGCTGCCTATTTCTATAGGTTCTGTAAGTTGTCCATCTATTCTGACTTTCATTTTGTTGTTTTGGTAGATGTTTTCAATAGTTTTTATAAGATTTAGGGGAACTTCTCTATTATATAGAAGATGGATTACATCTTTGAGTCTTCCTCCGTCAAATGCTTTCTTCAGACACAGAAATGCTAGTCTATGATACTCTAGTGATTTCTCAGTAATTTGCTTTATAACGAATATTGCATCTGTACACGATCTTCCACTACGAAAACACTGTTGTTCATCTGCTAAACTTATCCTCTGATTCATTAGATCTTGTAAACTTTTAGTTGTAAGTATTTAACAAGTTTATACCTCTGTAGTTTTCTGGCCGTTTTTTATCTCCTTTTTTGAATAGTAGAACTAGTTTGCGGTAATTTTTGGTGTTATCGGTTCTAGCGTCGTTTGTTCTTCCCCTGCATAGAGATTTTTTAGGTAATCAATCCATGTATCCTTTTCTATATGTTTTAGTTCTATTAGTTCCTTTACCTCCGTTCTTTGACCTCTTATTAAGCGCTATATTTTCTTTTGCAGACCATAGAAATCATGTTCCATTTCTTTCGAAAAGCGTCCCCAGTGATCATTTTTAATTTTTCTTACAAGTTCCTGTTTTCGTTTCTTATTTTCTTGTAATTATGGTATGCGTCTTGTGTTTTGGTTGACTTCTAACGCGCTATCTCAGAGTCTTTTCTTTACCTTTTTCCTTCACTTCTGCAAAAAACCAGGGAGTTCTTCGCCTTGAGAATGATTTATTTTTAATTATATTTCTTTCGCCAAGAACTTCCTTTACCGATGCTAAAATATTAGACTTAATTTTTGCCCAGTTTTTTTCGATCCATCACTTTCTGTGATATGTGTTTATGCTTTTTTCGGTTATTCTTATTTGAAATAGGTATCTTGTGAGGTCATTCCGTAAGCTTTCGACTTTTATCTTTGTGGTGTATTCTGGTGTTTTGTTATCACATGTATGTGTTTTCATTTGATTTTGCACAAAACCAATTTATGATCGTTTCCTATTTCTGATAATGTTAGTGCTCTTACATCCAAGATTAGAGAGGTGTATGCCATATAATATAGTCTATCATAGATCTTTGTCCTCTAGTGTTTTCAAAAGTGTATTTGTGTTGTTCTTTGTGAGGGAAAAATGTATTATTAATACGTATAATAAAGAATAATGATCAGAGTATTTAATTAATAAAAAAGTTGAGCGCCAACTATTTTTAGGAGAAAAATAGTAAAACAAAACGGAAGATATAAGTAAATTTCGCACTTAAAAAGAGCGTTATCGCTATGTAGCGCCATCTAATTTAGATGACAAAAATCAATGACTGATTAATTCTATTTTGCAGGTATACTCATCTAATTGTGAATTTAGTAGTCCAACTATTCCTTGGTTTTCCATTAGAAATGGTTCATAAATGGAGGGTGCTTACAGTGTACTTCGCAGGTGTCTTAGCTGGCTCTCTAGGTACTTCAGTCACTGATCCTCGTACCTACCTTGCTGGAGCCAGTGCCGGTGTTTACGCTCTTATAACTGGTCATATTGGAACGATATTTATGGTAAGTTTGTTTCTTTGAAGTTAATGATATTTAGATTAAAAAAATGTTGCACTAGTAAAATTTTCGCCTTTTAATATGTGATCCAAGTACATTACCCCTTTGACACTCTGACATGCTCGGTAGTCCGACGCACCTCTCGTCAAGGTCGCCGCCGTGTCTGCTTGTACTGACTGAAACCTGTCGCGGCTATGAATCTCATTCTTACCGGATGCTTCATTTCGTGTGTTTTCTGTGAGCAGTTCGGTTCGATGGGGTTTTAGATACAGATACAGTAATACTTAGTGCCAAACTTTTATTTAATTCGTTTAGAAAGTTCAGTTCAATGGCGAGAAAAAGTTTAAAACGAAAGCACAAAACGCTGATTTTTTCTTGAACATTTTTGTGGATTCCATTTTATAATTTTAATTTTAACTTGGAAGAACAAACAACCACTACTTAGAACAAACTACCACACTAGAACAGACCTTGAAAATGAGAATAATATTTCTATATTTTGTTTTCAATCTAACGTGACAAATGTGTCATAACTCATCTATACTGGTCAATGTCCATAATATTTACTGACAATATTCCATAAAAATCTGATTATTGCCCATAATTTCCTACCAACATAAGAACAATTAAACGAAACCTAAGGTTAAGTGCCCATAACCGAATCTGTGAATGTGAAACGGCATCTGTCAGTTAAACTAGGGGTAAAGGTTACTTAACTCCTAGGGTTAACCACTGATTGTAAAACTGGTCGTAAAAGATAAATGGGATATTATTAAGATATGCGAGTGTGGTGAAACTCTATCTGACCTCGAATCCGACTGCGATATCTAGATTCTATGATATTAGACGAGCTACAGTGTACGGTAATCCAAAAGTGTCCGGACACCCGTTTGGTCCCATACATGTCGGATTATCAAGGGACAACTGTACCGCATTTTTCGTTGTTTGTTTAATAGTCTTTTTGTTTATTCTTGTGCTGCTCTTGTCGTTACTTGGTGATTCTTCTTCTCTGTCTGTAAGTGACTTCGATGTAATATAACCTTCTGAGATGTTGTTTAAAAAAGGTGTTTGCTATTAAAGGTTTTTTTCTACACAAAATTGTATAAAGTTATCTTTCATATCGTTTTTTGTGCCAAGACCATTATAAAATCGTAGCTGTCCATTCTACAAAGTCGTAATATTTGTTGACAGATATGAAAATTGTTAATGATAAACAGGATGAAGTTTTTTTAGTGGTCTACTCATAGATACATAATATAGTATATATAGGTCTACTGTTCTTAAATATCGTGATATTGAAAGTACATTTTGTAATTTTTTTTTGTATTTTTGGTCTTTTTCTTTCTGGAACACTTTCATTTGACTAAAAACTACTTATTTCATCACTACATAGAGTAAAATTTTTATCCCTATCACTATCTTCGTCTGAAAAATCTCCTAAAAGCTTTTGCAAACGCTTCTACCATTATTTTACTATGCTTTGTGGCATTTAATGTATTAAAATATGTATATATTTTTTTTTTCATTTTTAGAACTGGAATGAAATGGATTTTCCATCAATTCAGCTGGGAATTTTTCTGCTTATTACCTGTATAGATGTTGGTACTTCACTGTACAACAAGTTTTACTTGGAACTAAACGACAATATAGGATACGTTGCGCACGCTTCCGGTGCCATTGCTGGTCTGCTGGTAGGAATTTGGACCTTGAAGAATTTTGTACCTTCCAAAAGAGAAACTTATATATGGTGGGGTGCACTAACTGTTTACATTATATTTATGGGTATTCTTATATGTTTAAATATTTTCTGGACTGATCATTTTTTAACAGGTGCAAACACATGATGTATGATTATTTTAGTAATAATTTTGTTAAGACTGAATTACTACTGCCATATGGAAAGGGTTTAAAAATAGTAGAAAATGACATCATTTATGGTTATTTAAGATAAAGACTGAGAATTATGGTGTATGTAGATGATAAAATATTGTTCAAGGCAATTAACTAAAAAAATTTCGAGGTCCACATTTGCATATATACTTTAATCTTTCTATGGGCAATATCCACGTTCTATTTATATTTCATGGGAGTCGATATATGATACAAGAGATATGTAACATTACAATATTGTAAAGTTTGCCTGGTTGGAGGAGCATTCCTCAAAGTGATACTGACAAAAACGGCACAGGAGGATGCTTGATTAATTCTTTTTCAATTTAATAAATACATTAAAAATTTTCGGAATGTCTCACGAACCATGATTTCCATATGTAAGGTATGTGCAGGTAATATGACCACCTTAAGATCTTTTGTCTGTATTTGGGGCCAAATTCAAGTTTTTATAAAGAGTAACTGTTATTACAGTTATATGGGTTATCTAGATATATATTTATTTTATAATTTTAAAAAAAGATATAAATATGCGATATTTATGACGCAATTAAAAAAATACTGCTGTTGGCCATATTACCAACATGGTGTCAGCAATATGGCCACTCTAAACTAAGTGAATTTTTATGGCTAACTGTAAAACACAACACCAAATATTTATAAAATAGTTTCAGAATAAATGTTAACAGTTTTATTAAATGTTAAGCAAATATAGTGTATAAACTTAAAAATATATTATTTTTCACTTAGGGCATAAGAATGTATCAATCTTGTCTTTGGCTATGAAACCCATCCACTCTTCGTGGATTTAAGTGCTGCATGTGCTACTTAGCCTTATATCTGTCATTCTTCTTCTTCGTCTTCCTTGCATAATTCGCATAACCAAGATTCCTGTTTTTTTTTGTTCCCTTCTTCTTAGAAGGCAAGGATCTCTTTTTTTGTTGCTTTGGGTAATTTTCGTAGCATTGACGAGTCCTTTTCACCATGTATAATATCTGTATTGCCTTCAACATTTTTTAAATCGCTGGGTCTAAATACAAATCGCTACCAAATAGTGACAACTGGAGCTCGACTATTGAGAGTTACTTTTATAGGCTTTTTGCTATTGTACTTGATCTTCAGGTGTTTGGAGCATATTTGTGAATGAAATATCCGAAGTAGAAGAACGAAAAGAGTTGCTACTATCAGTCCAGATAGGCATATTTTGAGCTATTTTTCGGTTGTAATCCCGAAGTAGAATGACCACAGTAATATTTTCGTTGCAAGCTTTAAGTAGACGGGATACAATCATCTGTTTTATTACCAACGTTAGTGGAAATTCCACATCCTCTTTATCTTACTGATGTTCTAGGAGCAAATGCTGTCTCTAGGATAGCGTCTGGGCTGAACGAATAAATTCCTGCAGTTCACTGAGCTGTGTGTATGTGCATTTTATGTTTGAGTGCTTGTGCGCGATTGTTATGTGTGATTGTGTGCATAGGCGTAGCCGATTTTTTTTGTCTGGGTTCCGATGCTGAAACTCGCACCTACCACCCCCTTCACATGTACTTTTTTTTTAATATCCAACAACTATATTATTTTTGTGTAATGAAAAACATGTTACAATATTTTGAAATCTTTTTTTAAATTCACAATATATTTGTTAGAACAGTAAATTTTTGAAACGATTTGTTTTTATAATAAATTATTGCGTGATCATAAGAAAAATTTGAGTGGTCACATTTAAAAAATCAGATTTACATTAAAAATTCATTGTAACAACATAGAATACCATTCGTGGCTGAAATGGTACGATTTTTTAAAATTCGTCAACTACACTATATTTACAGCAAGTTCTTGTTCAAAACAAGGCACCATTGTTGCAAACGATCTTGTAGCATTGTCGATCGAACTTTGGATTTTATTATGCTCAGCGTGCAACTTGTTACAGGAATTATGGAAAATTGTACCATTAGTTAAATATATTACTATACTAAGTTTCATATCTTATTTATTGATTTGGCTTTCATATCTTGATTTGGATTTCTTTTATGCGACAGGTTTGCTCACTTAAATATATTACTATACTAAGTTTCATATCTTATTTATTTAATAGTACTAAAAATGATCACAGATTAGTTGTTTTTGGAAGTGAACGATCCCAATTTTTGCGCCCCGCGAAAGTTAATGTGGGTTCCACGGCACCCGCTGTGGCTACGCCTATGAGTGTGTCTTATGTCTTATATTCAATCGACATATTTAAAGTTCATGACAAGCTGTTGTCCCTATGTCATATTCTTAGGTGATTCACGGGTGTTTATTTGGTTATACCTGATTTTCACCTATAACCTATTTTAGTCTCTGGTTCTTTATACCCATAGAAATTCCGTATTAACTAATTAAAGCTCTCTTTTTATTTTTTTTTTAATAAATTTTTTATTTAATATCAGTCTTTTTTTGTTATTTGTTTACTTGTAATATGATTTTGACCGGATCTGCCATTGATGGTGGCAGGACCCCAAATCCGATGCTCTCAGATTGTCGTAGTGAAGTTGAAAGGATGTGAGCTGTATGAGTCTAGGACAGTGTTTACCATTTAAGCTTTTTTCAATAATTTCAAAATAAAGTGTACTATTAAAAAATATATTTTATGTGTTTCTTTCTTGAGTAGTTAGAAATTAAACTATAGGTTAGGCATAAGCCGGAAGCAAAGTATAATTAAGTGAGTGAACAGAAAGGGAAAAAATAAGTTTTGCTATAATATTTTGTTATTATTTTGTATTAATTTATTTTATAATACTCTATAAAAATAAAAAAATGTATTTAGTTATTTTTTTTGTAATTAAATTTTTTTATATTATATACATACACATTTGCGTGATAGCAGCATACAATAACATTTTTTTGGGGTTTTTTTTGAGAGTAAAAAACTAGGGGACAGTAAAAATCTGCATAAAAAATTTATTTGGTCCGTTTTGTTTGCTTAATCGTGTACAGTTGAGAGCGGTGTTTTATAGATTGCAGAGAGTGCCCTAAAAACCTTGCCTCAATTATTCGCAACCGTACTTTGTCAAAATGAAACCTTAGATGAATTTTTAGAATATAGAGTTAGGTGTTTTGGGAAAAAGTAGTTAGTTAATAGAGGGATATTGATTCAAGTCAACTGTATATCTTATTTTATTTATTTATGATTACTTTTCGCTTTTTTTGCGTAATATACGGGTAATATTAAGGGAAACATTTCGACAAATTATTTCGACCATGTATAAAAATATTTTTTAGCCCTTTTACAAAGATGTCTTAGCATGTTTCCAATTTAATAAGCTTTGAAATATAAATGATATTATGATATGACTTGTGAATTGCTTGTAATATTTCTTTTTAATTTTAATGTTTACAGATGCAATATTTTTAATAAACATTCAGTATATGTATTTACATTTAATCTAATTATTTATTATACACTGTAGATGACACTAGCACTTTAAAATAGGTAATATTGTTGACCAATATTATAACGTTGTGTCAAACGTCATAGTTGTTATTAACTACTCTGAACAATATTTTTTAGGTTTTTCGACATTAAAAAAAATCTCCAGGTTTTTAATGAGTAGGACTTTTCATGAAAAAATACTGTCAGCCATTTTTTCCAACAGACTTCTTGTAAACAAACATGTTAGCAAAGAATATAGACGCATGTTAGGTTAGTAATATAAAACATACCAAAGAAAGTCCAGTTATTAAAAAAAATAAAGTGTCACAAATAGCAAATCAACTTTTTTAATAGATTATTATTACGATACCTGTACAAAAAAGGAACAACGAAGCGGTGTTGTTTTGCAATATGCAAGAGTGATACACTCTCTAAATTATTTAAAGACAATACATATATTATTTTATAAATTTTCTAAAGCCTATATTTTGTTATAAACAATGTTATTTCTTTCAAACCAAAAAAATTTATAAACCATCACGTAAGATGTATAATATATATTATGTCATTTTCAAATCTGTATGTACGAAAAACATGGCGGCTGATAAAAAGTCCAATTAAACAGTCTTCTTCTAAAAATTCTTTAATCGTCCAGTGACACAGAATAATAAACAATCAGAATACCCACTCTGCTTGAAAAAATAGGTATGCGCATCTCGTTTGCGCAGATGGAATCAGCCATGTTTTAGTCGGAACCAGTGCTGTTTAGTGACATTTTATCTGGTGTGCATAGAAAAATTAACCCGATTTAATTTATTTACGGCAACTATAGACATAGTACCTATGCACTATTTTATTCGTACTTTTAGTTGAAGAATAGATTAAATTATTTCATATGTACTAAATTATTAATCTCTAAAAATTTAAATTACAGTTCTGTCGAAGCTTGTCACAAATTTCTCAATTCGAGTCTATGTTTCCGTTTAAAATATGGCGATCGCGTGCTGACAAGCTTCAAAGGCGGCATCTAAGAGTGGACATTCTGATTGTTATTTATTATGTGGTATGGACAGATATGTTGAGTTGAGTTATGTCAAAATAAAAAAATTTCAATATAAATTTAGTACATTAAAATAAAGAAAAAATTTACGCTGTCGCTGGTTAACAATAAATAAGTTATTTATCGTCACATTGGCGTACGAACTAAGAATTACAAAAATTGTTACCTAAATTTTATGAACAATTATAGCTTTACAAGCACCGACTACTGATTATCTATTTTTTTTACTCCGAAACTACCAAAAAGGAATCACTTAGTTCTTATTTAATTGTAGCAATTATATCTAAGATTATATTTATATAATTTAGTGTAGTTATGAAGTATTATTTGTTTATAGTGAAACTATAAATATATTTGAATTACCTCCACAATTAATTTTGTATTGAAATTTTCAACATTATAAATTTTTGTTATAAAAAATAAATATTTACAAATACATGATCGTTCTTATTTTATAGCGTATTAGACATTCCGCAAGGGATTAATGAATGGCTGGATTCACTTGCAAATTCCAATTCATAGTAGCAGATCCATTTTGACGTGACAACGTCTTAAATTAGGTTGTGGCTCGGAGTCATTCATGAAAAAGTGTAACGCCCGCTCACGTCTGTTACGATGAGTCACCGAACGAGAGAGAGGCCCGCCGGACCGGCGAATGCCTTGCGTCTCTCTCCCACTCAAACATGATCGGTCCGCTGCGCGCGCAGCACTAGAGAATTAGGCGCGTTGAATCGGTGCGTGCTTGTGTCTCTGTCTTTCTCGAGCGTTCTTGGCGTTCAAGACACATTACAGCAGAAACACTTCCTTTCATTTCATATTTCTCCTATCCTCAACAAAATCACTCAAATAGAAATTAGTTAAGTTTAAGTTTATATGTACAATGTTTTAGTAAACAAAATATATTTCTATAGTTAAAATTTGTGCAATTCTTATTTTCATTCAATTCCTTGTTCCTATTGTGCAATTTAATAATATTCATATCAATAAATATTCTACCGAGAAAAAGACGTTGTCACGTAAAATCTTCGCCCGTAAAACCGACTTTACAGGCAACCGATTTTTTTGGATTTTATGGTGCTGCAATTTTAATTTTTGTGGCAGGTGTGTAGCTCGAATCATGAAATAATTTACTCGCTTGTTATGGTGGCACCACACTTCGCTATGTGTTATTCGTTATTGTAACGTTCGTCACTTTTTAATTATAATTTAAACATAGTCTTTTATAAGCCCTAGGGGAAAGGGGAATAGTGGCCGCCTAAGCATTTTGGTTTATTTATACTGCTACATAGCTTTAAAAATTATACTGTTAACGTAAATTGTACTTCAAACTCTACGAAAAATTTTTAAACAGAAAAAAAAATTAAAACGGTTTTTCAGACTTCTGCTAGTGGCCATATTTATCCGCTGCCCAGGGTTAAAACTGGCCACTGCCACTATTACCCCCATTTAAAAAATAATTAAATGTAGAAATCGCAAATGTAAATTTTGCCTTCGAAACTGGTAGTCTTTGTGAGCCCATTGGCCGCAAATGCTGCATTGGATCCAGAGTTCTCTGTTTTTACCGAATTCGCCACAAATTGTGCAAATATCTTCGTTAACGTCCCTATCACGGTCATCGTCATCATCATCATCTTCAGATGATATATCTTCTGTGTTCTTATACAATTTCTTTTTGGAACTATTCGCGGAGGACTGGACTCTTTGATGCCTATTTTTCGTTTGGTTCCTTTGCTGGCTTTATTTCTCATTTGCTGTTCCTTCTTCCGCTGTTTTTCTTCTAGAAGTAACTTCATTCGTGTTGATGTCATTATTTCGAAATGTTGCTTTTGTGGTTGGATCTTTTATTTCCAACTGAGTCATCTTTTGAGCATCCTGATAGTGGAATTATGTCCAAAAGATACTTCAAACTTTTTGTCATATGTCGAACTTTCTTTATTGCCCTTAACTTCCTTATTATTCTTCTCCTTATCTAATCCACCTTTTTTCTCTTGGTCTAGTGTCTTTTTATCTTTTTCTTATATGAATGATTCACCTGGAGCAGTCTTCATCGGTAAAATTTGGATTATATGGAAATATTCCTGTATTCGCAAAACCTTTAATGGCTTTGACTGGTTTGGCTACGCGACCGTATGAATTTTTAAATATTTCAGATATTTCAAATGTCGTGATACACTCATGAGGATGGCTTCGAGGATAATTGCCACATTCAATGTTATACGCTGATTTTAACGATGAGTAAAAAGCTACATCCAGCGGTTGGAGTCGATGCGATGTGTGCGGTGGTATGGTTAACATAATAATTCCTCGTCCTTTACAGAAATGATATGTCTCTAATGTACAGTGGCTACTGTGATTGTCGACGATTAACAAAACTGGATCCTCCTTTGAATAACTCTGGTTTCATCCTTTTGCGGGCATAAATAATCAAAGGTAGAATATATGTTCCTGAGGCACTTATGCAGCACATAATGGTTGTTGTTTGACCTCTTTCTGCGCTTGTAATAAAGCCGACTCTCTTTTGTCCCTTTTCAGCAAGTATTTTTCCGGGGTTTTGGATGGTTGTTATGCCTGCCTCGCCTGCATTATATATTTTGGATGCCGAAAATTTATATTAATATGGATTTTAAAGTAGAGAAAAATAGGTTTACTTCAGTTTTGTTAAAAGCAGATATGCGGTTAATACTTGTCGCCTCCGGTTTTCTTAATCGAATAGTTGAATTTCTTTTAAGGAAGCCGTCACGCCAGTCTCTTCCAGCAATTTCTTTTTCTTTGGAAAATGGATGATGTAATTTTTTTTCTTCAGTGTATTTATAGGCACATTTTTTTATTTCTGTGGGAGTTATCCCATAAAAATGTTTTGATAGCTTTATGACCTGCTTTGTCAAAATTTCTTCTTCTTTGATAAATACAGAATAACGATCTAAAGAAGCAGCTTTTGTATCATTTCGCTTTAGTCGTAGTTGAATTGTAGATCTGGGAATTGCAAAACTTCTTGCAACTTCACGGACGCTTCTGCCATTATTTACTGCATTTATTGCTGCACTCAGTTGCTCAGCATTCCATCGTGCTTTGTCACTTTTTCTCTTGTAAACTCGAGGCATCTAAAATATAAGAATTTATAAAGAAATACTCTGTATTATATAAATTCAATTTGGGGGTAATAGTGACCGGCCAGCATTACCTCCAGGCGCGTGGCTATAATAACCCCAAAATACATATTTATACTGATCAACTCATAATCATTAATCACTTAAATTAGAGTAAGAACTTATATAGTCTTAAACTACGTTAAAAATTTAACAAATGGGTACCAATTATGCAGCTAAATAAACTTAATTACATACTTCTACATACCTTTAAAAATCTTGCACTAATACATCAACTTCAACAAAATATGACATTTTCAAAAATTCCTTCTTTGCCGGCAAAACATCGTCATTGTTTTAGGTACAGTTTGAACAAAACACTGGTTGATGACGCAACAGATATTAAACGCGAAATAATAATATAGGCCGTAAATGTAAATATTTCATGGCTACCATTACCCCAGCGGCCACCATTCCCCCCTTACCCCTAACCTTGATACTTTCCTGGCACCTACCATTTTCTTCTTAGTTCGTTCTTTATTTCAGTACGCTTTTCTTGTACACTTATCCTTGTTTTAGGTCATCAGTTTAATTGGTCATCTGGAATAGCCTGTTAGCCAAGCTGCATTAAGTTTCACAATATTGTGTTGTGCGTACATCTTCATTTTTGTTACATTGGCCACTACTTCCGCCAATCCCCAATTCTTGTTAAATTGGTGTTTACACTAAAGCCCACATATACAATTTTTGTTATATTATGCGCCATATTCGCATAAGACGAAGTTTGGAGGGTACATTCGTCAATTATTTGCTTTATTCGCACGCATAAACAAATACCCAAATAGTAAATATGCCTATCCGTCCACTTGTCGGTTTATTGACACACTTTAAAGGACACGAATAAGCCGAATACACGCCTAATGTATGTGTTGACTGCCCACACTTCGCTCGCGCCAATGGTTGTCACGCTGTTTATCTTAACCTAACTTTATTGTAATCCTCGTTATTCTTGAACCATTAATTCGACAAATTTTTGTGTTTATATAAAACTATCATACCTATTACGCTTTGATTTATAGTGTACCTACTGTGACATGGAGTGGACTAATGAAAAGGTAATGAGATTTCTGGATTTATACCAGATGCAGCCTTTGCATCTGGGATCCAAAAATTAGTTTCCATAAATCAAAAACAAAGAACGATGTCTGGAATAAAATCAAAACTAACATGGAAGAACCAACTTCCACAGTGAAGGAACTGAAGAAAAACAAGGATTATCTTATGTCCATGAACCGAGAATATAAAACGAAAGTGAATAAGTCATTAGTATCAGGTGCAGGTGCCTCTCAAGTTTTCAATCCTTCATGGTTCGCCTACGAACGTATTGATAAACTGCATTTAAGTAAAAATAAGTTGCAGCGACCGTCAATACCTCCACGTTCATTTTGGTTCTGCAAACACGCATGACGCAAATATTTGGCATTGTTGGTCCGCCGGCACACGTGTGGACTAGCGTATTTGTTATTCGTTGACGAATATTTGGGCGAATACAGCGAAGACGCATAACAAATAATACATGGCGAAGTGTGGTGCCGCCATAGGGAATCTGCCCGTCTGCTGAGCCATCGAGTCGACAATATTTTTAATGCCGGATAAGTATTTTTTCTGTACATAAAGATATTGATTTTGGTTTATTGATTTGCATAATCTAAAATGAAATAAATGATTACGACGAATAAAGACGTTTCTAATTCTAATAGAATGACTTATTGAACATGAAGGTTGGATATTCTAAATTCTAGAAATACGTCTGCAGCGCTTTACGATAAAACTGGATAAAAAATTATGACAATGGAAAATTACACTAAAAACGTCAGATAGACTTGTTAAAGGTGATACAGTATTTAAAATTGTCCTAGTAAAACTACATTCATCAAAATTAAATAGATGTCATTTGTTATTTGTTTGAATTATGGTATAAAAATATATGTATTGTACTAGCGCTAAATTTACCAAGAAGAGGAGCAGTGGCCTTCTCAAAGAATGAGTAAGATGAGACTGGGCTTGTAATGTTGCAATATATATCTGTGGTACATTTATTTCTTGAAGATCTAACCTTGTATAAGTTTAAAACTTTTCCTTCTGGTGTGATAATAATCGGATCAGAATTCAATTGGAAAACTGTAAATGAACGAAGACAATAATAAAAAAGGACATAAGTCGAGCTGCTGTAATTGTCATTATCACGATAACCATTATTTGACGAACTCTTATAAGATTACCTCAATTTGGGATATCCGTATCATGTGCCGACTTCCTGTATGGAGAATCACATGGATTTTCATGACGATCTGCATATGTAGAACCTAAACTCAAATATTATTCTTGTTTATCATGAATACACATGAGGGGACTACAAAAATGTTTTGATAAAATTATTTTCTATATAAAATAAGAAACTGCAATAATAATAATGAAAAATGTATTAAATATATAACAGTTATTTAGTTTAGAGCATGATTTTGAGTAATTATATTAAAACTATGTACACAACACGTATAACACTAATGTAGTACAATGGTTAATTAATTTTATAGTCGTGTCAATAAAAACGTCTCCTGAATTCGGAATAAAACTAAATTACATAACAAAATATAACAATCGTTAAGTTTGTAAACTAATATCAAAGTCCTTAAATCAGAGATGCTTCTTTTATAAAGGTATCTATTTATTAAGCCACTGTAAAAGAACTAAGTACAACTGTTTAACAAGTTACGAAAGGGATGCGGAAGTCAGATACCGCTACAGATGAAAATTGTCCGCTACATTTATTGGGCATGAATCCCAATTTTAATTGACAATAT
>NW_027314081.1:0-17762 GCF_040954645.1 Diabrotica undecimpunctata
CGCGCTATCTCAGAGTGAGACGAACAACCTGGCTTGTCAAATGCTTGTCAAAAGTCATCGCCAGTTGATATTGTTGCTAATTTGCTATCCTCATTGTTGTTAAATTCCTATATCGCAGTATTCGCTTAATAAAAATTATGGGCCAGATAATACAAGTGTCAGTTTACGTTTGATAAAACAGTATTACTTGTGTACATCGTAACTTTGTATTCTAGTATCAGTGTAGTGAAATGAGTGTTTATCAAGGTTATTGGATATATAATTCATTATTATGGTATAGTTTGACTTGTTAAACTGATATACGTAAACAATTCCTAGTAGTCTCAGGTAATTCATACAAAGGTTCCTTTATATTTTAGCTAAAGCTGATGTCTGTTTCTATAACTACATCGCCAGTGCAACAAAAAAGTGAGGAAGCTGAGAAATTACTAAAACAGCTCTTAGAATGCGTCCAAGACTGCCAAAAAAGATTCGGGGGCAAAACGGAGCTTGCTACAGAATTTGAGTGTTGTGTAGCAGGTCTTTGTGTTACATTAGAAGCTGTTTTAAATTTTGGTTTAAAGCATAAAAGTCCCCACACTCAAAACTCATCTACTATCAAACAAGTCTCTGAAATTGTTGCCAATACTTTAAATATCGGGAATGACAGCCCTTGTAAGTAATTTAGATGTTTTGGTGATTCTTTTACAGTGGTGTTCACTCTCTGGAACTATTTTTTTCATAATATAGCTTTATAACTAGTAATATAAAACTGGTATTTTAACATTATATCTAGCTTCCTTGTATCTTTACCATATTTAAGTAAAAAAGCAACTAATGAAATGTTGATTATAGCACTATTTTAAACGTTTAGATAATTCTATTTATATTTTTAAAAAAATAATTGTTCTTTGTTTTATACAACAAATATTGGTGAAGAATGTTGCAACTTTTCCATTTTAGGTTTCAAGTTACTACAAAATGTGCATTTCTTTATAAATTTTGAATGCTTTTAGTTTTATATCGTCATCCTCTAATAGCTTCCAGGTATTGTGTGTTATCTTTTCCTGTTTAGAGGATAAATAACATTATTTTTATTATATTATATTCTTTACTACTGAAATGAGATGTGTCTTTTTCATTCTCTTAATGTTTTAATGATAAATCCTACATTATATACAATTATATTTTATTCTCTAAAAAGATTCTGTTTTTGGAATAAATAAAATAATTTTTTTTTTGTATATTTTGTCTTCAGTATCACATATCTGTTGGCAGTAAAGTACAAGACAAAATTCTTTAAGTGGACTTCTTTTTAAATACTTGACTTCTTATAGGTATTTCTTCTGATATCTCCCTTGTCTAATGAGTTTTAAATCTCAGAAATATGAATTTAGATATTCAGTAGTTTTGATTACTTTGAAACTAAACTAAATTACTTAATCTTTTTAATGGAGAGACTGGACAGCACTGTGTTCGAAATATCAATATGTTTTAATCTAATTGTGCATGTTCATAAACAGCTAAATATATGCATGTTTGTTCTGTTTATTTTTTTGAATAGTTAACTGGGAAGTAACCAATAATATTTTAAAAGTAAAATGCTATATAACAGCTTTGGATACTTAACGAACACTAATTAATGTATAGAATACAAATTGATTAGAGGAACACCTATAAATATAACTTCAGTATGAGGATCTTGAAGTTATGAATTTCAAATTACCATAATCAAGGGGAATTAAATTAGATGTGCAAATTCAAATACAAGCCTTAACAAATGCATTTAAAAATACAGGCCTAATGGAAAAAAATTCCAGATCATAGAAATAAAAGTTTCTGAAAATTTGATTTAAAAAATTTGAAAATATCAATAAAACAATGGTTTAAAGAAAAATGTGATAACTTTTCTGTTTTTTCATAATAAATATGCATTCCAGCTCTATATCAAACATTAAGGATTTTCAAAACTTTGCTCCATAGAAAGTTACTTGTTATCTAAGTTGTTTTTTATTTATAGAAGAGTAAGCAAGCTCTAAAGCTCACTTTGAAAAATTAAACTCTCTTAATTCGGTAAGCCTGAAGAATTTTTGTCCTGTACATTTTTGTCATAGATTTGATACTTTCCTAGATATTCATGATAAAATTGTACTCCAACTTGTTCACATAAAGCATATTGAAATTCTAATTATAAACCACCTTCAGGTCTATTTCTACAAACATTGTAATGTCTTATTAACTACAACCAACTTCAGCTATTTTTGTACTTATCTCGACTAGACTATTTTCAAAATAATTCAATATTAATTTTGCTACTAATAAAATTAAATAGGAATTATACAGAGCCCAAAAACCTAGAGCTTATATAAGTAAATTAATTAATTTATTTATAAAAGTAATAAATTCTCTTTGTAACATTTAACATGTTCATTTTTAGTTAAAAAAATATTAACCTTTTACTGCAATCCCCTGTAGGCCATATAAAACAGAGCTATCCAACTTATCATTCCATGTCATCATCAGTCTCTTTGTGAGATTTACAGTACACCAAGAAAAAATAAAGAAATTCTGAAATTGTTTTCTTGTGCCATGTTTAAGTTAAATATTGTATTTATATAGGATTCATTTTGTAATTTTGTTAAAAAATGTAGCTTTGTGTCATCCAAGATTGAGGCCAAGTAAGTCTGTCAAATTGGCTGATACAAAAGTGCTATTTGATAAACATCTACAGGTTAACATAATTTATTAATTAATAATAATTCCGGATTGGAACTTGAAACATCAAAAACAAATGTAAAATCTAATCCTAAGTATATAAATACAAAATTTAACACAAAATAATACTTTTAAAAATTTGTTTTCTTAATTTTGCTTCATATGCATAAAATTTTATAACGAAAATTAATTACAAAACAATTACTATGTGTACACATTAAGATTAAGTAGACAAATTAAAAGTAACAAAGCATTTTCTCTTGTTGGAATATTTAATATTGCTAAAATAATGAGCTTGCATTTTAACCCTAGTGGGGAGAGATCTATTGTATTCTCTCCCTGATTTGAAAGGTAGAGGTTTCTTGGCCTCCTTGGCCTTCCTTTTGGCTGATCATATCCAATTTGGAAGGTCAAATGAAGTAATTAAAATGCAGATGCCTGCAATACATCTTCTCAGATTAGTAATTAGCGATTTTGTCCACTGCACCACCCTTCTCATCTCGTCCCATTCAATAATGGATCTCTCACTTTCTTCTTTTTTTTTTAACATTCTATTGTCTTCATTTCTTCATAATATTTTGATGTTTTTAAAAGATAAGATCGAGCCATGTCCCACTATATAAAATTCGAATTAAGGTAAGAACTTACAAAATTTAATTCAATTATAAGTAAGTGGTTGTTTTATTGTTTCTTTATTAAAAAACTGAAATAATTCTAAACTTTGTACGCTAAAACTACATAAGCGGTAGCCATGAGAAAAATAAGGCAGTCATAAAAATGTTACTTACTGCTTGCAATCCCAATGAGGACATTCAAGACAAAAGTTATAAACATGTTATTAGAAACATGTTGCCAACAAATTTCGGTAACACGTTACCAAGTGAGGACGGGCCTTCAGAAACTCGGTAGTAGAAGGAAAGGACATATGAATAATAAACGACCTTTAGGAGGACTGAAAGTGCTGGTATGAGTCATTATTCGAAACCAGTACTGATACAAAACTGAGTTATGTACTGTAGTTATACATATATTAGTGATGCTCTGAATATATATTCGGAGCAGACCTTTAGAGTGCCACTTAATAATATCAGGGAAGGTATTGACGTAAATGGCGAAGTTATAAACAATACTAGATATGTAGATAATATCATATTAATAATGAATAGTATACAAGAATTACAAAAACTTCTTAACAAATCTACGCATGCGAGGGAAGAGCACAGACTCAAGTTATAAATAAAAAATACTAAATATATGTGTGTTAGCAAGTCGTACATCTAACATACTGTATTGAATGCTATTAAGACTAGGATTATTCACAGGATATAAAATGTAGAACTTAGTGTGTAGTAAAGATCTAACCTTACATCGTAAAAAACGCGTAGCGTCATAATAATTTTTTTGAAAACGATTTCCGGATTCAAAATCAAAACGTCAAAAACAAATGTAAAAAACAATCAATTGTGGTTTCTAATTGTGGGTAGAACTCAAAATTCCGTGGAACGAATTACCAATGAGGAAGTTCTCAGTCAAATCAAAAGATCGATGGCAATAGAGATCCCGAAAGGATAAGAATATTTTGGCTTGCTAATGTGTGTAAATGGTTTGGAACGATTTCCAACATTGTATTGTCTCATAGGAGCCTTTCTTCTTCGGCAAGGTCCGTTACTTGAGACACAGGCAGTACATTTCTTACATCAGTCCTTTACATCGTCGGAACTATTCATCGTTGCCGAATTTACTGAAGGGTTTTCTTTACACCGAAATGCCCTGATATATTGTCGTGTAACTGACGAAGTACTTCGGCTATTATGTTCTTTGGAATCACCAGTACTCGTTTAAGCAAGCCATCTTCCATGATAAAGGAGTCCCAGTGGGCCCAATACATTTTAACTACTGAGCATAGATTTGATATTTCTTGCCAAGAAAGTCGACCATTTTCGAATTTTCTGTAAAACTGAATCTTTCCCTTGTTCTTCTCTGATCTTAGCAGTCGTCCAACGCGCTATCTCAGAGTTTGTTCTTAGCACTTTTGCTTCCCCGGATTCCGTAGTGATAAGTGATTTGATTATTTAGTTTATATTTAAATGGGAATAAGCCACAATTAAAGGTTAAAATACGTTTATTGACGTTTCAATTCCCACTTCGGAAATCGTTCTCAAAATACAAACATTAGTAAATTAAACAATTTTTTTTTTTTTTTGATTATTTAGGTTCGTATTCCTAATATATCTTCTAATTATCTTAACGTGAGTCCTCATTGTGTAGATCGTCCTAATACGAGTTGTTGTTTTTACGCCTATAAGTAGGTTACTGGCTTGACTTTGACATCGCACTGGTACTGGAATTGCTGGTATTGGCCTGCAAACATGCCAACGTATATGTGACATGTGACTATACCGCTTATACTCGGTCGACAGTTTCGTTTGTATCAATCAGGAGTTACCACCGGAAGATGAGGTTATCACTAACGTAAGAGAGGCTTGTTGGGACCTATTTCTACACCATTCCATAAACTCAAAATTCAATCCGCGCAGAAAATTTGCAACGATGCTTCTTTTAAGTGTAATTGGAAGCTAGCCATCCCGTTAAACACACTGATGTAGGTACTTCTTAATACAGACGTAAGATGAACATAGGAAGAGGAATATATTTAGAAATATTCTAAGAAATATTACTTGAAATCATTTCTTTTCGAAACGAATAAGGTGGTAAAATACCGAAAAACGAAAAATGGCTCCGCAGTTTAGCTTTCCTATTCGAAGTAATCAATTATTTAAATACAATATAATTAATTTGGTGAGAAACATTTGCATTTAATTGGAAAGTCGCTTCTTAGATTTCAAACAACTGGCGCGTATCATAGATTTCACGGTTTACAACTTTGTTGTTAAGACACTGAAAAACTGGTACTGAAATATAACATTTTTAATATGAATATCTTTTTAGTACAAAATATGGTATTACAAATCATTTCAGGTAGGTATCTCAAAGTCAGAGTAACTGATACTAAATTTTTATTTTTCATACCCTAAAGCAAATATGCATGTTTAAAACAAATATCTCTGCAGTTAACAAATAAGAGTGACGATAAAGAAAATTTATAAGATTGCAGTATTATCAGATAATTATATTAAAATTTTCATCGCAAAGTGTTTGTCTGTTTTAATTTTAACTAGGCCTTATATTACTTCCAGTAGTCTTCTTTTAAGTAGTCGTAGATATCCATCATTTTCCATGTAAATTTTTTTTGGTCCATTGCGGACACTTAATCGGGACACTCCTTTAAGGGATTCACGTTTCTACATCAAAATTCACGAATTAAGTAGAGCTGTCTGAAGTGGATAATTGTCGGTCATATAGCATCACTTAGAAGAACTAGTTTCATTTTTTACATAAAAAATTGTCACAAACACGCAAATCACCTAAAAAATTGTAAAGTGTTCCTCTAAGCATTTTTATTATTCTGCCAAATGAAAAATTGTTGCTTGTGGTGTTTTTACTAAAACTTTTTTAGCATTTTGGCCTTTTATTTACCGTCATTTGACAAAGCATGAACAGGAACGTTACATTGTTTTAAGACACATCTGGACAGATCTTGGAAGAGGAAGAGCTTGGATAAGGTCTACATTAAATGAAAGGTCATTGGAAAGGTATGTACACATACAATTATATTATTATAATTATTGGAAGCTTAGCTTTCTTATCGCGGACTACTGAAGGAGCGGTGGATCTCTCAGAAAAGTGAGAAAATAAAACTGTAGGTAAAAACTGTAACGACATATCGCGCGACCACACAATATGTAGAGTAGTAAATGCAGCCCATGCGTGCTTATTAATAAAATCAAATTATATCGAATCAAATCGAGTCGAATATCGAATGGAATCGAGTCGATTGACTCGAGTCTGATCGGATCTAGTCGAATCTAGTCTAGTCTACTAAATAATTAAATTAAATTAAATGAAAAACCATCTCTCCGTTCTTAGACGAAAAGAAAGCTATGCTTCCCCTCCTCGGTCACTCCCGGAGTGCCACATCCCGTTTTTTATTACAAGGAATGTAATCGTTCACGGCCGGTATTTTGTAGTGATACTGGGAATAGGGATGTTCACTAATTTTTAAAAATTGTTAAATTCAATAGGTTATAACATATATAAAAACATAGCACACATAAAATTGTTTAAAAATATATATTTCTTAAGATAAATCAATTCTTAATTTCAATTCTGATGGAGGCTAGAAAAACGGCTCCTCGCAGCGAGGCTACGTTGTGTGACGTCAGCAGTCGTATCGACAACTTGTTTTGTATACGTATTTACGAAGTGTGACCAGTTCTTTAAGTATTTAATCACTGATAATGAAGCCGAATAAGTGGTGTTTTGTTCCTGGGTGTCTAAATACATCTAAAAACAATTCTGAGAAGATTTTTATTACAGTTCCAAACAATTTAACACCATATTCACATAAAATTGTCAAACCACAGGTTTTCATATCTGTACCTCGGAGGGATACAACGCTATGTCCATTTTTTCAATTTTGACACTTAGACTAATAATTAACTTTTTTAACTTTATTTAAAGGAATAGAGCACTAGGTCTTAAACCATTTGCTGATAAAGAAAGTGACCTTTAAAAGAACACCAAGTCAATTTTTACTTAGAGGGATAAAACACCATGTTTTGTCCCTCTACGCATGTGAATTACCGCCGCGCATATCTCTATGATGAGAGGTAGACTGTTAGTGATCTAATAATAATACTTTTGCCATTTATGGTGTGTTTACAGTGGTTTGTTACTAATAATAAGAACAATGAACCATAATTCTCGTAGGAGAAAGATTTTTAAAGTACCTACTAAAAAGTTCTGCGAATTCTTCTACTGCATTTACAGGTAAGCTACCTTTTTGCTCATTATTTTTAAATTATTAAAAAAACATAACATCAAAAGGGTAATGTAGTGATTTGATACCAACCTTAGACTAGCAATATTATTAAATCTTTTACAACCAATATTATACGCCTTGTTTAATTTCAGAATCAAATAATACCTCGCAACCAAGCGACCAAGCGACAAGTCGACCAAGCAATGATGTTTTAAATGAAGAGCATATTATTAGAGATGCCTTGAGTTTTGATAATGAAGATCAGTCTGATATAGACAAAAGTTCTGATAAACTATTCGTAGTGGAAATGAAATAAGATCTGCATTACTAAAATGGGCAGATACCATCATTTTTGACAGTAACATAGAAGAAATCATACAGTCTTACAAATGTTACGGCCAGAATAAAAATGGTAGCATTAATACTTGTTTAAAAAAGTAAAAATTATCATCCAGAAGTTTCTACTAAAGAGTAATACCCACATGAAGGCGGACACTGTCCATGCGCTGATAGAGCGAAAGAGAGAAAACTTAACATTTCTATTTACACTCCCTGGGACTGGCAGCAATTAGTCAGACAAACCTCAATGAAATATACCGTACATACTATGGAACTAGAAGATTTTAAAAACTTAAGGTCTTTATATGATGTCAAAACATCTTAAAATCCGCCTTTGATTAATAGAAAAGAGACATTAACAAACAACAAGTTCTTCTGAACTGTGTTTAACTGCAAGTTAAACAAAACAGCATTGGAACTCTGTTTTTAAAAAGTAATTTTCATGACGAAAACCAGGACGCGCTATCTCAGAGTGTTTCGAAGACGACACCTTACATTGCCAAAAGATTTGCAACTGGTATCACAAAGTCCAATACTTATATCACGACAAAAGTATAACGATCTATTGACATTACTGTCAAATGTTCCTACATTTTGCCATCATTTTTATCAAAACTTAAAGCACACCTACTAGTAATACTAATAGTAACTATCCAGAAGGAGACTTACTTGAGGATGACTGAGTGGTTTGTACCTAAAATGCCATTTTTACATACATATTTGTATTTGTAAAGGAAAATTGTATGGTTAAATAAATTTTGTCAGTAAAAGTCAAATAGGATTGTAGTTGTTATTGAATACCCCATACTAACTCTTACAGTACAATAACTTTATTAGATGGATACAACACCATGCCCGTTAAAAGGGTTAAAAAACACAGGAACAAATTTGTTTTTGATTATAATAAATGTATTATGTAAATAACAATAAACAGAATGTTCTAGTAAAATATTGTTTCGATATCTCAATAAATAGCTGCAGCAATAATACTTTTTGGTGAAAAAAAGTTTAAAACTGCTCTCCTGTAAAGTTTTAAAAATGAACCTAGTGTTGATTCCTTCCGAGGTACAGATATTTGCATTTATTTTTTTTTTCTAACTTGCATAATAACTGCCTTTTCTAGTTTTTCCCTCTCTTTGTAGCAAACACCACTTATTTGGCTTCATTATCACTGTATAAATACTTAAAGAACTGGTTATACTTCGTAAATACGTATACACAACAAGTTGTCGATACGACTGCTGACGTCACACACCGTAGCCTCGCTGCGAGGAGCCGTTTTTCTAGCCTCCATCAAAATTAAAAATTGATTAATCTTAAAAAATATATATTTTTAAACAATTTCATGTTTACTATATTTTTATATAGTTTATAATCTATTGAATTTAACTATATTTAAAAATTTGTGAACATCCCTATTATGGTCCGTGGTCTGAAATTATTTTTTAACGTTTTGTCTGCAGCTGCAGTAGAGATTATCAAATGAATATTTACAATGTTGATACAACGAATAAATACAGTAAGGTCTCGTTTTATGCGGTGAATACGTTTCACAGAAAAACGCATATAAAAAAATCGCATAAAAAAGACATTACTTGCCTTGAAAAGTAGGGATACGTTCCATAGCCTTCTAAAATTACATAAAACCAAGACAAAAAGAAAAATTTCTGCAAAAAAGTTTCCAGAAAATAAAAGAAATAGGTTGCATGATAAATTACTTCGAATATCTGAAAGAAATTCATACAAAAGCTTAAAAAAACTTGTGTTCAAAACTTAATTAATTTTATTTTATGGGAAAGTAATAGGTACATATAGTTTTATATTTATATTTTTAATCATTATCGCTATCTGATAATGGTTTGCGAAGTGGCTCAAAATCATCTTCATCGTCAAAAGAAACTGTCTCTGCAATAGATATTTGCGGTAAAGGCCATGGATTTTCACAAACTTCATTCTCGTTCTGTGTAGCTCTTCCTTTTCTAACAATGCAATCAGTAATTAAACTTTGCGATGATGATGCTAGTAATTTTTTATGTAGCTCACGATATTCTGACATGCAGTTCTGCAGCTCACGTTGTAATTTAAAAGGTCGTTCAGAATTGGAGTCATTAATAAAAAAAAGATTTTCTAATTTACTGCAAAGTTGAAGATCTTTTCGAATTAATTTGGCAGTAAGGGGGGTTGGTTGTTCTTCCTTATCATTATCATCTTCTAGAATCAGGACGCCATCTAAAGTTAGATCTAAAGTTTGATCAATTAAATCATGATCACTTAATGCATCATTCACAAGCCATTCATCTATATCATCGTGGCTGAAGGTATTAAAACCATCTCCGCCAATTTCATGTCCCAAATTAATTATTTCATCTGATTGTGGTTGTAGCGCATTGCTTGTTACATATGCTGGCCAAACCTTTTTCCAACAGGCATTTAAAGTTCTTGGTCTTATTTGAGCGGAAGCAGATACAACATGAATCAAACAATCAAAAATAAAAAATTGCTTTCGCACATATTTTACTGTTAAGTGCTCATTTTCTAGTTTACTCACGATGGATTTTTAAGTTGCCTTTATGTAATATTTTTTAAACGTTACAATTATGCCTTGATCTAATGGCTGAATAATGCTTGTATTTGGCGGAAGAAATACTATTTGAACGTTTGGATGTTGTAAGTATGGATGACCTGCTGCATTGTCAATAATTAATAAAACTTTAAAATCGAGAGATTTTTCCTTCGTATAGGCTTCTACTTATGGCACGAAATAATTATTGAACCATTCTGTAAAAATACCTGTTGTCACCCAGGCTTTCTTGTTAACCATCCAATGCACTGGCAGTTGTTTTAAATATCTGCTTTTAAAGCACGTGGTCTAAGAGATTGATTTATTCGGAGCGGTTTCAACATCCGATCTCCTGATGCATTGCTACAAAGTAATAATGTTACTCGATCTTTACTTTGATGTCAGAGCCCTAACATCTGCTAACCTGGGGACCGATTACAACCTTGTTTTATGCAAGATGCTACTAGAACGTCTGCAATGAAACAGAAAACCCCAAATGCTCATCGAAAAACACAATATAGAGTCGCTAGCAACAGAGAGTACAAAACTCCTTTATGAGAACAGGATTACCAGCAAACTAAAAGAGATCGAGTTACAACCAGAATGGGGAGTAGAAGATATTTGGTAGAAAATCAGGAAATGCATCAACCAAGCAGCAGAAGAAGCAATTGGAAAGCGGAAAATTAACACGAGGGCGATAAACCATACCAAACCGTGGTTTTGTCAAGAGGTAAAAGAACTCTCTGAATTAAAACGCAAATGCTACACGCGCTATCTCAGAGTCAATCGGAAGAAGCTCTCGCAGAATATGTCCAAGTAAGAAACGAATTAACGCAAGAATAAAATCAATCAAAAGAATCACCAGCGACATGGACTACGACCTACATGGTGCCCAAAAGAAAGTATGGAAAATGCTTCGGAATAGGAAAAAACCAGTTAACGAGTTCGTGCAGACCAAGGGAGTACCTATAGAGACATGGCAACAGCATTTTAAGGAGCTATATGATGCTGAAGAAACGCTGAATATAAACGAATACGAAGCAGATATAAGTGCTACAATCAATGACGAAGAGGTAGAAGCAAAGATCAAGAAGCTAAAAAAACAGAAAATCACCTGGAACAGATGGTATACCCAATGAACTCTTAAAATATGGAGGCCCTGAACTTGCAAGTAAACTGTCACAACTATTTAACAAAATCTTAAACGATAAAGAAACACCAGAGGAATTGCATAAGAGCATCACAATCCCCATATTTAAAAAAGCCCATAAAACTACAGAGGAATAACCCTCCTAAATATAACGATGAAACTTTTCACGAGTATTCTTAAGGACAAATTGGAAAGGCAAATCACTAATGCTGAAGAACAACAAGGTTTTACAGAGGGCGGTCTATAACAGATGCAGTATTCATAATAAAACAAATAAAAGAAAAAGCTATAACGTTCGGCATGTCAGCATATATTTGCTTCATTGATCTGACAAAGGCGTTTGACAGGGTTCGCCTGGGAGACATTCTAAATATATTAATAAAAAATAAAACACCGACCAACGTAACAAAGATAGTCCATAACCTAAATAACAACAATGTAACCAAAGTTAGAGCAGGAGACCAATCACTGAAAATATTCCAACACCGGGAGGAATTAGACAAGGCGACAGTTTAAGCCCCTTCTTGTTTAACCTACTCATGAGCAAAATTATAAACAAACTAACATATCTCAATCTCGGATACAGAATGGGCAACAAAAGAATTGGTATGGTGTGTTACGCAGATGATGCAGCAATTATTGCCGAATCAGAAGATGATCTTCAGAGACAGCTCTCTCAGTTCTTTCAAATAAGCCGCCAACTAAATATGACCATTTCTACCAACAAAACTAAATGTATGACAATAGCAAAAGATCCGCACATATGTAAGTTAGTGGTACCCCAAAGAACAGGTGATGCAATTCAGATATCTGGGCATAGATATATCAAGCACACACGACCCAGTAAAGGACCTAAGGAGTTAGATCAACAAAGCATCCGCATTGTCAGGATGTCTGCGGGAGATAATCTGATCAAATCCGTATATGCGCACAGATAGTAAAATTAGAATCTACAAGACTTGCATACCGATCATGACATATGGCATAGAAATGCGCGTAGATACCAACAAAACGAAACAGATGCTAAGGGTTGCCGAAATGAAAACCCTAAGAACAATAGTGGGCAAAACAAGAAGAGACAGGGTGAGAAATACAAACGTCAGAGAGCAGTGCAAAATTCAAGATATTGTAAGATGGGGAAGGCAGCGTAAGAGGATGTGGTACAATCATGTCAGACGAATGGATGAGAATAGACTCCCAAAAATTGCTCTAGGAAACAACCCGCCCGGTTCAAGACCTCCCGGAAGACCACTTAAACGATGGAGGGATAGTTGGCAATCTACCTCTCAGGAAATTAACCAGAGACAGCTTCAGAATGAAACAGATCGGAACATCTCCAAGAAGTAGAAGAAGAAGAAGATCTTTACTTGCTATATGTTCACTTGCAGTTTTTTCATCAGTTGCGATATAAGTACGGTTAGACATTTTTTTCCAATACAGTCCCGTTTCATCAGCGTTAAATACTTAATCGGCTCAATAGTCCCCATCATCATCATCATCTTGGTGCTACAGCCCTTAGAGGGCCTCGACCTTCTCAAGCTTTCTACGCCATTCTATTCTGTCCCTCGCTTGCATTTTCCAGTTGCCGACTCCGATCTTCTCGGCATCTTGTGTTACCCCGTCCATCCACCTTAGCTTTGGTCTACCCCGTCTTCTCATTCCTACGGGTTGCGCTGTTAGAATCTTTTTTATCATGTTTGACTCAGGGGGCCCGGGCTACATGTCCTGCCCACTGCAGGCGGTTTCGCTTAATTATAGTGGTAATATCTTTACCACCAAACGTATGCTTGTAGATATTCTGCAGTTCAAAGTTATATCTACGCCTCCATACTCCGTTCTCACAGACCGCTCCGAATATCTTGCGTAGCACCTTTCTTTCAAAAATGGATAGAGCGGATTCATCTGTTTTCGTTAGCGTCCATGCCTCTGATCCATATGTGAGAACGGGGACTATCAGTGTTCTATACAGCCTTATACGAGTTTTTTGAGACAGACGTTTGTTAGCTAAGTACTTTGATAGACCATGATAACACCTGTTTGCAATTATTATTCGCCTTTTTATTTCCTCAGAAGTGTTATTATTGGGGTTAACCGATGTCCCTAGATATATGAACTCTTTGACTGCTTCGAAGTTTTGGTCATTGATGATTCTCAATCTCAATAGTCCCCATCTTCAATAATTTTCGCTAGCTCCTGTGGAAATATTTTTGCTGTTGCTTGATCTGCTGTAGCACTCTTTTCTGTAATCTTGATATTATGAAGTACGTTTCTTTTTATAAACCCGGTTAGCCATCCTTTGTTAGCTGAAAATTCTTTACCAGCTTGGGAAGTGGAAGTTGGTGGCTCTGACTGTTTCATTAACTCATAAAACTTTTTTTCCTGGATTAAATAGCCACTTGCAGGAATTCTTCTTTGAATTAGTTCCTCAACCCAATTTGCGATGACTCTTTCTGTTCTTTCTAATACATTCCTTGAGTAAGATGAAACTTTGGCGCTTAATTTTGTACCAGAAATTATAGATTTTCTTATAGCAACTTTATTCTTCTTAACTGCTCTTACAGTTGATTCGCCTAAATTAAAATGTTTTCCAATTACCGTAGATTCTTCTCCTTTTTCTAAGCGATCTAAAATTGCAATTTTCGTTTCCAACGAAATTAATTGTCTTTGATGTTTTTTTTTCTCCATTGGGCCAAATAAAATCTTAAAATAAGAAATAAAAAAATTAGACTTACGATATTAAGATGGCAAAAACCTCTTCTAATGAAAAATAAAACTTTATGACACTCA
The DNA here is from genome assembly GCF_040954645.1 of Diabrotica undecimpunctata. Lineage (NCBI taxonomy): Eukaryota > Metazoa > Arthropoda > Insecta > Coleoptera > Chrysomelidae > Diabrotica > Diabrotica undecimpunctata. The sequence continues at coordinate 14,413 of NW_027314081.1, forward strand.
ATTGAAACGTTTCAAACCAAAACAGTGCTGTTTATTATACTGCAACTTGGAATCAGCAAAATTTTAAACAACTTACAGTAGAACTCCAATTATCCGGATTAATTGGGACCGGACCCGATCCGGATAATCAAAAATCCGGATAATTGGATTTTTCTCGAAAAAGGCCTTTTCCGGGAAAGAAACGTAATTACAGCAAAACACAATGGAGAACATATACGGTATTTATTATGAAAACAATACAGTATACACAACAATATGTAAATGACAAAGTTTACATTACGTAATATTGACACACAATACTGAATCACAGTAAAATGAATTATTTTTTAAACATATCAGGCAGAGTCAGTTGTTTTGCTGACTTGAATCGTTTCCGCGCCGCCAAGTCTCGCATTCTTTTGACGGTGAGGAGTTGCAGGTGGTCACACTCTGGTTGCCGCTCCATCCATTTGAGCGCGGTGTCTAGCCCTACAAATGCCTCACTCGCAGTCGGCCCCTCGTCTAGCTCGGTAGCAAAGTCCTCGTCTTCCGGTTCCGGGTCATCAATTTCTGCTGTTACAACACTTTGGACGAGTTCATTATCATCGAGAATCTGGAATCCGGGATCCGTAGAATCACTTAACAACCACTCCTCTACATCCTCTGCACTGCACTCGGAACATCCGGGAATGTTTACGATGATATCTCTGATTTCTTCAACCGTTACGTCGTCATTTTCCTCCTCTCTCTCTTCCTCTTCTTTTTGGCGCTGCTTCTCTTCCTTCTCTTTCTGTAGCTCCTCCTTTGTTGAAATTCCTTTCAATTTATTCCAAGCCCTTCTCAATGTCGCCGTAACCATACTCCACCCTTCTGCCACCATATACGAGCAATCTTTGAAATTGATTTTTTTGTGATGAGCAACAATGCTTTCTTCATTTTCTATCAACAGTTTCCTAATCAATTGCCTCCTGTAATGACGCTTCATTGTTTCAATAACCGACTGATCCATCGGCTGCAACAAACTCGTTACGTTTGGTGGCAAAAACATTGCTCGAAATCTTCCATCTTCTCTTTCTAGCAGGTTTTCAGGGGATGAATGGGTGCATTATCAATAAGTAACAGCACCTTGCTGCCTTCTTTTCCCAATGTCTTTTGATGTTTTTTGACTTCAGGTATGAACACTTCATCAAACCATTCTGTAAATAAAGTAGCAGTCATCCAAGCCTTTTTTTGGTTTTTATAGACCACGGGAAGTTTTTTTACATTCTTGAATGCCCTGGGATTTTTGGATTTTCCTATCATGAATGTATCTTAATTTTAAAGGCATCACATTTATTGCAGGTGTCTTTTTTTGGCTTTTTTAGTCGCAAGTTAAAATCATTCAAAAAAACTCTTTTAAAAGTTGAGAAACTGGCAGGATTGTTACTTTTTGGTTTGTAAAGATTATACATTATTGATAAAGTAGTTCCTTCTTGCAAAAATTGTTGGTCCATTTTACGTGCTCTGCAGTAATGAGATACATACCGTGGAAACTGGTTTATATGGTTAACTATAATATTTCTTTCATCTGTTGATATTTTGTTGTGCCCACCGCGGACTCCTCGCTTATCAAGTGTAGTCAAAGTTCTTACTTTTTGAAGAGCAGCATTTATGCGTTTAGTTGACACTTCTTGCAATGTATTGGTATACATATTTCTACAAACTACTATTTTATTTATAAAGTATTTTTTTGAGAATTGTGCTGCAGGTTTTGTGGCCTGCAAATTTTTTCTCTTTGCAGGATGTTCTCTAACGGATGTTGATATAAATGTAGTTTGTAGATTATAATCAGCTAAGTGCCAATAGTGTTCGAAAAACTGTTTGAAGGGTTTTAACAGAAAATGGCCATGGCATTTAGCGGCACATGAACACATGTATCTGATAAAATATCTTGATTTTACTAGTTTTCCTCTTGATGAGTAATATTCCATATTGCTGTTAGTTTTTATTTTTCTTTCTTTTCTGTCTTGTGCAAATTTTCTCTTTCTTCCTTTTCTTGGACGACCCGAGAAAGATATTTCTGCATTCAAAGTAGACTGTTCACTTAGATTTTAATCTAAACTTTCATCTGAAGATATGTCACTGTAGGTAGGTTCGAAATTTTTATCCTTAACAGAATCACCAGAATCTTTTTCATTACCCACATCGTTAGTAATCGATATTTATCCTGTTCATTAAAATTACTGATTTCTACTTCTGCACATGAACTACTGCTGGTACTTGGTCCCTGCTTTCCCCTAGCTGTTAATTGGCTGGACCTAAAAAATAATTTTGCAATAAGGAACCCAACTTACATATTACAAAAAAAAATCAAAGTGGAATTAAAAATTATAAACAAAAAGAGCTTATTATTTTAAAAATTGTTAACTAACATACTATTAGAGACAAGCAACTAAAAAATACAATATGCTACACAATTTTAAAAATGTTTCTAAGGTTAGAAGTTAAAAAAATATAAATCAATACACATACCTCTCGCAAATTGCAAATATAAGCTTCAGTGGAAGTTGATGGCATCAACGGGATTTCTCATAATTTTTTGCACTCTTTGCGATAGAAATTTATTTTGGTAAGGTAACATTTTCACTATAATAATTATGGATTGCCAATGGTAATCAGAAACCTGACGAAATAAATCTACAACATGGAACCAACTATCGGATGTTACAGATACATGGAGCAAGGAACCAAAGTTACTTGAAAACCTTTAAAACCTGTACCATGCTGGTGCTGAGGTGCCAGAACATTTGGCTCGTTATTGCAGAACATGAGTAATATTATTTACAGTGTATTCGAACCAAAAACTTTATTTTCGAAAAAATGTTAGTTGGTTCCTTGTTGCATAACGGGGTCCAATTAATCTTGTTCCGTGGCATTAGATGTCTAAAAAAGATTTCCCCCACCGCTGCCTGTGAGAATTCAATAGATACTTTCTTAGGCTCGTACTGGAGTCTGGCAATACGGCAATTAAAAAAAAAGTGAAATGACGAGGAAATAAGAAGCAGTGTGGGACGATGTTTAATAAACATCGGTTCTTGGATTGAATTTGTTTTAGAGATGTAATTTTTTTTTGTCAGTAGGAAAGACAAGTATATTTTGAAAAAAACATGTTATTCTGGTGTTAGTTATAATATCAATTAATTATCGTTTGAGTAGTCTCTAATTGTGATAGGTGTGCAAATTTTGATAACCAGAAGAACATAAAAAAATCAGATATGCTGTAAGAAAAAAAATGTTTTTGGAATTGTAGTTTTTTCCAAATACCTGTGATTTTTGAATAATGATTAATGTGATTAATAAAACTCCAGCAATATTACTCTGAGATAGCGCGT